>NW_010181913.1:0-18310 GCF_000695765.1 Mesitornis unicolor
GGTGGCTGTGGTAACACATCCCATCCAAGCTCCAACTATTTTTGACAAGTGACCAAACTTGAGAAACACTACACCTTTGCGATTCACCAATTCTGGATGCTTCTGTTTGACATAATTTAGTTTATCCAGTTGACGACATTACATGTCCGAATTAATGGTTTGGTTCCGTGGAAGCAATGCAAAATACACAATACCTTTGAAATCCCACCGGACTGACAGCAGAACCTTCCTTTGGTGAATATCTGCTTTTCAAGTGCTTTGAGCTGGTTCAGCACACTTGGTCTACAACCTTTTTCATTCGTCGTTGTTGTAGATGATCCATTTTTCATCGCCTGTTATCATATGTTTCAAAAATGGATCATTTTCTACATGTTTCAAGAGAGAATCACAGTTGTCAATGCACTTAGTGAGGTGAATGTCTTTGAGCTCATGTGGTACCCAAATATCGAGCCCCCTAACATATCCCAGTTGTTTTTAATGGTTTTCAAGGATCAATTTTGATATGTTATAACACAAGATATTGCTGATAATCTTTAAATGTCAATTGGACTTCATCAGTGCCTTTATTTTATCAACCTGGATTCGACTTCCTGAGCATGGTGCATCTTTAACATCAGAAACTCCAGACTGAAGTTTAGCAAGCCAATTTTGACTCTGCCATAGTTTTAAGGCATCTTCACCATACACATCACATGACTCTTTGTCAGGTTGCACAACATTTTTTCCTTTTCAGAAGTAATACAGCAAAATATGCTAAAAATGTTCCTTTTGATTTTCCATTTTGAGTAAATAAATAATAGTTAACAAAATAGCACACTTTCTTTTTCTAAACCACGCTTGAACTGTCAGCTGTCAAGTTACATAATGAATTTGTGGTTTAAAATGAAGTTAGTTACATTTCAAGACATGTACATCCATCTAATAGAAAACCCCATAATTACTTTTTGGCCAACCCAGTGCAGTCTAATACGGCTTATCTGCTGAAATTCTGCCATGTAATACACAGTAGATAAAATTAGGTGATCAGAAGTCAGGGAAATTAAATGTTGTTATATATTAAGTAATTACTTTTCAATTAAAAAGAATGTGGAAAATTATTTATTAATGACCAAGAAAAAAATCCTCTAGTGGTTGATTTATTAGTGCAGCCTTAAAACCATGTTTGCACTGGACATAGCATTCTTTGTGTTACACATAGTGTAAATAACAGTATTTCTGGAGTGCTTTAGAGAGACTACAAGTAACTGATGCTTTGTTTTGAGCAATGTTTCGGGTTTTTTGTGTGGTTCGTTTGTTTGGGTTTTTTTTAGTTCCCTTCAAGACTTAGCTATTTTCAGAACCCGTGAGGGTAAATGAGAACACTTCCATTTTATTAATAACATGGCCTTTTGGTAATATTCCTAATAAAATTTTTATATAACACTGTCTTCAACCTTTGGATTTTTTCTTCTTTTAAAATTCATAAATAATTCAGGCTCAGTTCATCACTTGTGAGTTCTTTTATAAAGTAAAGTCTTGTAGGAGAGACGTTTGTCCTATCACAGCTGTTATTTCATGGTCAAACATAATTGCTGGGTTAATACAATTTTCTGTATGTCTTTATCTGCCTTATATCTTACCACGTAATCAATTTTGCTTCAAATGAAATAGCTAGGCACCCCTCTTTTATTTGTAATACAACTCGCTTCACCTTCATCAATGTTTGTATGTATGTGTTGAAGACAGTTGCGATTGCCACTCAGTTGACCTTAACACTTATTTTCTGTGCTTCAGTGATCTAGCCCTAGTGAAACATTTTTCATAAATATCTGTATTTTGTAGGAGTTCATAAAAATAAAAATGTTTGCACTAGATAATTCCTCCAAAACTACAGAATCTTTCAGTCTCTAGAGCAATATATGGGTAGTGGGAGAAAACATGCATTGCAAGAAGATAGATTTTTGTGGAGGGGCAGGAAAAAGAAGTATCAAAAGCAGAAGAAAAATTATCAGTGTACATCCAGATCAGACTCATGCGTTGAAAAAGTAACTTTAAAAGGTAAACATCACCCTCTTCATTCAATACACAATCCAAGAAACAAAATCTGCGGAAAGCGAAGCTCAAATAATTGCATAAAAATAAAGCATCATTAGCTTATGTTAATTTACCATAGCCCAGCAAATAGAGAAAGCATGACTGTTTTTTCCAGTTCATAACTAATTTGTTAATTAAAATGTTCAGAATACCTAATTGGCTTATTTAATACATGTCTAGATGGTTAGGAGGAAAAAAAAAATTAAGCACTCTCAAACTCTGTGAAACTTTTTCCTACAGTAGTCATTTGCAAAGGCAGCAGTTCCAAGCACAGCTGGAGACATAGGGCAAATGGGGAGCTGTCTTGGGCCACAGACAGCCAGGGACAGCAGGTCCAACCTGGCTCTGCTGAGCAGCTTGTGTTTCCAACGAATCTCAACTTAGTTCATTAATTGTTTCTGAACTAAGAAGAATAGGCTGACACTGTCAAGAAAGTGGCTGTGCTACTGGCAGAGATTAGGCAGCCTCACGAACAGCAAGACTGGATCTGTATATCACAGATATACTTTTCCTGTCTTCTTCAGGCACCTCTGGCTGTTCATCCTAAGAGCCAAATTCAGCACTGTCAATGACTGTAGAAACCCAGAGTTTAATTTGGAGGTTTCTCAAGGAGCATTGGGACATTAACCTGTAAATACTTAAGAGATTTGTTTAGGTGTTCATACTGGCTTCCTTTCCATGCTATCTTGAAAAGGCAGACCTGATTAGCTCTCCAGCTGTACTCAGAATACTTATATTGTTTGTGTTTGAGCAGGAGCTAATGGTCTCAAACATGGGATGGCTAACAAGTTTATACTTGAGCTGTATAGACAGTATAGTATATCTGGTTTTTCTCTTTCTTACTGTTTGCAGTCAGCTGCTTCAAATTTCACACAGATGAGTCATACTTACGATATGTTAAAAGTTCTCACACTCTTTGTAAATGTCATTTGAACATGAACCAACAGTGTGCCCAGGTGGCCCAGAAGGCTGATGGCATCCTGTCCTGTATCAGGAATAGTGTGGCCAGCAGAAGTAGGGATGTAATTCTCCCTTTATTTTCAGCACTGGTGAGGCCTCACCTTGGTTACTGTGTACAGTTCTGGGTTCCTCACTTCAAGAAGGATATTGAGGTCCCGGAGCGAGTCCAGAGGAGAGCAATGAGGCTGTGAAGGGACTAGAGGGAAAGCCTTATAGTGAGAGGCTAAGGGAGCTGGGGTTGTTTAGCCTGGAGGAGACTCAAGTTGGGGACCTTATCACTCTCTACAACTACCTGAAGGAAGGTTGTAGTCAGGTGCGAGTTGGACTCTTCTAGTCAGGCAACTAGTGACAAGATGAGAGGGCATAGCCTGAAGCTGCATCAGGGGAGATTTAGGCTGGATATTAGAAAGCACTTTTTTGTGGAGAGGGTGATCAGGAATTGGAATGGACTGCCCAAGGAGGTGGTGGAGTCATCATTCCTAGAGATGTTTAAGGAAAGGCTGGATGTGGCACTTAGTGCCATGGTCTAGCCGATGTGGTAGTGTTAGGTCATATGCTGGACTTGATGATCTCAGAGGTCTTTTCCAGCCTCAATAATTCCGTGATTCTATGATTCATTGAACTTGTATTGCTTTTATTTGGTAAGTAGTTCAGAAGTATTAATCAAGTTTACATTCACAGAAATATCACCTGTGTGTGAAAGTAGTAATAGTCAGATGATGTACAGGTGTTACTGCAAGAGGACTATTGCCAATGGCACATTCTTGCCTTCATAAAGGCAATTCTTCACTGAAAGACATAAGTCCTTGTAAATCAGGCTTTAAATTATATAATCAAACCATTTCAAAATTGCAGATGTTAACTCTGGTGTCTAATATAAATCCTTAAAATAAGGAGTGGAGTTTTGTCCTATTTAAAAAACTGAAACACTTTATAATTGAACTTTAGAGTTGATATAAAGGGTGAGGCTTTGGCTGAAAAATGCATAATAATGACACACTGGAGTTCTGCTGGATGTCTTCTCAATGCAATTCCTCACAAGGAACTTGCCTACCCTGCAGTTGGCACATACAACATATCAGAAAATGTCATACTTTCTCAGATACTGGGGTTACTGTGTTTGCACAGATCAGTGGAAACATGTGGGAATTAAAAAAACCTCAACATAGGAAAACTGGCCAACCTGTTTTGACAAGTCCAGTACATTTAGGAGTAGTGGAGGCTGACAAGTTAGATATCCCAGGCTGAGTTGTATCTACAGATACTTCAGACCAAGATATAGAGATGTCTGAGACTCATCTGGAATTTAGGCAAAGGTACAGCGAATGTACAGAGAAAGCACCGTCAGCTGCTTCCAAGAGAGGTGCCTCTTGTCAGACAGTGTGTGTGTTTCAACCTCTCCTGCACACAAATGCAGGTTTTCCTTACATAGATGGGTGTAGTGCAACTGTAGATAGCTTCTTCAGTACAGCCAGAGCACTGCCTTTCCCAAATAAGTCATAAACAAGCATAAATGTCAGTAGAAATGGGAGCTATTTGGCTACCATTATAACCTCCTAGTACAGTAATATGCTGAAAGAGAAAAAAGAAATAATGCGATAAAATGAGGCTATTTGCTGCAGGATGGGAGAGTGCAGCTATTATTCATGTTTCCGCTTTCACAATTAGATTATTCACAATCAAATCTGAGCTGCACACTAAGGGACAGAACATTAATACTCATTTTTCTGTGAGTTATTATATAAGTCAGAAAAAATATCTCTGAATCTGGAAGAGTCTGACTTGGCATCCAGTCGCATGTCATAGATTTGCTGTTGGTTTCACTTTGCTTTTGTTTTGCTTTCTTAGATGAAACTATTTTTTAACCCATTTATGTTTAAGACTCATTTTAACATTGATAAAAGTGACACTAATTTGAAAGAAAATGTAGTGCAGCAACTCATACTGAGCAAGATGCTCAGGATACTTTAGGAAGCTTCAGCTTTATGTAAGCCTTGTATAGCCAGGTATGGGTGGAAAGGGAAGAGGTGAACAGTGGAGTATTGTATAGATCCCAGTCAGAGCTTTTTGAGCAAGAGAAATCCTTCCTTTGAGTAAGAGAGAGAATATTTTTCCTTTATTAGGTTATCACCGTAGCTGAGATTTGAGTCAATTTTGTGCAAATTGCAGATTACTATAACACCACAGAGTGAAACCTGTTGGTGTAATCAAGAAGCAACAGTTTAGTTATGCTGATGCAGATTTAAAAAAAAAAAAAGAGCTGTTTTACTTTTTGTGTTGTAGTAAGAAAATTTGTTGTGCTGAAGGACAGCTAAAGACCAAAGAACCCTCAGAAGAAATGTCAATAGTAGTTTAAGAATTTCCAACCACTGTCTGCCCTGCTTTTCTCTTTCTGAAGTGATCCATTTGCTTAGCTGTGATACATTGTTCACATAGGATAATATTGTTCTGTATTGGATGTCTTTGGTAGTTTGCCGGCCAACTAAGAAACAAATGAATATCAATAATGATCTATTGTCTCTTCAGAGTCCTTAACTTTTCTGACTACTTCTAGGACAGATTTTTGTTTCTTTTAGGACAGACTTATGTTCTTTGTGACAGAATTTGTTTGAATGGTCAATTTTCCAAGTCGCTCAATGTCAGATAAATTGTTTCTACTGATATTCATGGGGCTGTATATTTGATAAGCAGTGGAAACAAAGAAGAAAGCTTGAAAAGCTGCTTTTTGAAAAGTTGCAGTTTTGATGTCTTTGCTTTTCAATATTGATTACCATCAAATTTAGCATTCCTAAGGCTTTTAGACACTTTACTCCCAGTGAGCTAGTTCTGCTTTGGTTAAGAAAGTTGTCAGAAATGATCTGATGTTTGTAAGCATCAAAGGGTCCTATAGTGTGTAGAAATAGGCACTTGACCATGTCTATTAACTACATAATATTTATAGATCAAGAATGAGTAGCCACAAGTTATCTTATAGCTATCCCTAGCTTCTTAGCTTTTTCTAGTACAGGCTGGGTGGTATGAAGATGACCTGGTTTTGAGGGAAGAATTAGGTAACATTGAGCAGCGTTGTGGAGGAGTAAACAAGATTGCTGCTGAGTGAAACAAGGTATTGTGCTTTTGCTGTGAAGGAAATATTGTTGGGTATAGCATAATGCTGCACTGAGAGGGCTTTATCTGATATTCTGCCAAATGTAGAATATATAGATATTAGATTTCATTTAATATACAAGACAAGTGGGTTTTAATATGTACTGAGTGAGAGGGCACATACTTTGCTTTCCTCAGTACGAAGTTGTTTATTGTCTATAGAAGGGAAAGAATCTCCAGCAAAGGAGTTATTATTTTTTGTGGTGCTTTTTTTTCCCCAGTTGTGATTAACCAGTTTCTAAATTAGGCCAAAATGGTGCTCGATCATCACAAACAAAAAGTTGCATCCCAAATTTAAAAAATAAGTTATTGAGAGACCAGAGAAGCTATTAATTATGAGCCAAAGTATTGTGAAAAGTCTCTAAAAGTTACCTCAGCGAACTTCTAGTTTCAAGGTATAACCAAATTTTACATTTTATATGCAGAATTTATTATTTTAAATACACTGGTGATGCTGTTTTAGCTCTTCTCTTGAAACTTTAGGTGATGTGAAATTCAGCTAAGGCAGCAAACAACATGTTGACCAGCAATGGCTGTTTGATAAGCCATATCCAAAGTCATCTGGAAAGGAGTACTATAGCTAGGGATCAAAGTAGAGATACCAGAAACTGAGTAGGAATTTTCAATAAATTATTTTAAATGTTCCAGTTCTCCAGTTTCCGCTACATTTCAGTTAAAGGAATTATGTTGAACCCTTCACAGGGACTTTTTTTTTCCGCTGCTGTCTGCTCTGAAGCTGGTGCACCTTGCTATAAATATGTGGTATTGGCCACCCTTTGAGAAAAGCTAGTAGCTTACCAGCTTGCTCAATGTGATATGGCAATTTGTATGCTCTTATCTTATTCTCGTACAGCTGGTCTCTCCATGAGGCTGGAGTCACAATGACAGGGTTTGCTGAGGAAATCTACAGGCTTATCCAATTTTATGGATGATTGCAACACTTTTGGCCTCTCAGAGTTGCCTGCAAAGGGGAGGAAGTTTAAAGGAACAGGGAAAGTTAACTATGAGTAAGAAAGAAGATATGGGATACCCCAAAATAAATTGATTTACCCTGTTGGCATAGATCCAGAACTTATTGAAAAATAGAGTTGAGACTGTGAAGTAAAAACTGTGAATAAGCATTGGAGTTACCAGAATCATTAAGTAATATCATTTTCAGTCACCTGAAAAGAATTTCTTCCCTTTCTCTGTGTCCTTTCACTGAAAACAGAAGTGTTCTCATTTTAGGGCCTCAGTCACCGGCATTTTTTTCCTGTTATGTATTTAGAAAGTTGTACACATTTTTCAGCTGGCCATATAACTGCAAAAATACATTGTCTGCATAGTCTAACAAGACTCATGAAACATAGCTAAAAGCTTAGCTATAGAAGTGCTTACAATGATTTCAGAAACGTAACGTTCATTACTTTGCAAGTAAGGAAATGTAATGCTATAATCATGGCTTTTATCTTGTAAATTCACCCCAAGAACTTTAAAAAGGTCTAAAGATTACAGCTAAGGAACAGGATGCTGCTGATCAGAGTAATGAGCAGCATTGTGAGATTTCAGCTTCCTGTCATGGTACTAGAATCTATTACAGAAAGTAATTTAATTATGCATTTTATTATCTGTAATAAATATGAATTGACTAGTTTATTTCCCAAATTTCCAATTAAATATAAGTCTTATTTATCCATAGTACCTGAAGCTCATTGTTAGCATTTTGCAGAAGTAAGTGGTTTGCCCAGCAGAGGTGGTAATATTAACTGTTCTGCTTTCTCATTGTGTATTAGACAGAGGCTACTTGTGTTATCTTGTGATGCAGAATACAGTAAAACTGTCTGAATGGCATAATAGTGTCTCAACAGATGCTGATAACCTTATTTAAATATAATGCTAATACTGGAAATCTAATATAGGCTGCTATTATGGATGATTTTAAATTATCCACAATACCAGCCAACCAGAGATTTTTTTGAAAGCATTGAATGTGGAGTCTAGAAAAATTGAGTTCAAAAGATTATGCCTAGAGTTAGTTTTGATATTGGTCAATACCAGCAGTACTGGTTAGTAAGTATTGACAGAGTTTTAAATAATGAGTATACGCAACTTTTTGACAAGCTACATTTAAAACACACTTCCCCTTCCTGCTCTCCATAAAGAAAAACCAGTCTCTTTAAAGACATAGAAACTTGTAACTATTTTGCAAATTTAATAGGACTGATCTAAATTGTAAGTGGTTACATGAAAGAAAGAGGAGAAAAGAGATAGAGATTTACAAATGTACATAAGAAAATTTAGCCCCTAAATTCCATTAATTTCCCAAGCAAGTTTAGCACATAAATCCCTTTCTGCTTTTAATATTTCAGGGAGGGAGTATTGGTCTTTTTCCTTTATAATTTACATGGAAGACATAAGGTAGGAATAACATGAATTCAGATCAGTTGAAACAAAGCTCCATTGACATGCAGTAGCTATAGAGCTAATTCGGTTAACTGCTTTCAACAAATTAGGACACACTTTAAAAAGTATTTGTTATCTGAATACCACGGTCTAGTTCAAACTGAAGGTATATGATGTGCTTTCTCCTGGGGATAGAGATAGTGAAGCAAAAATATGTGAAAAATGGAACCATTTGTGTTTGTTCCTAAAGGGACCCTCAGGCCAGAGAATTTGTAAATGTCTTTCTCGGGTTTTATTAAGCTAATGTACCATGTCCACATTTGATTTCCTTTTACTCCCAGAGGGATTATATTGTTCTTTTTAACTGTATGTGTTTGAAAGTATAGAATATGCTTCTATGAATATAGAATTGAGCATAAAACATTTCTTTTCCAAATATATGGATGAACCTATAAAATGAGGTTCACCAATTTATCTAAACATTTCTTTGAAAGAGGAGCTTATGTCAAATATAAAAGGAAAACTCCAAATGGTAAAGCTAGCCTTTTTTAACAATCATCCCCTTATAAAAAGAAAAATTTTTGTCATGCAACTTTTCAGTCTCTTAGTGCAACCAATTAAAATCCCTGGAAGATTCTAGAAACTCAGTTTAATAGCACAATAATGTCTGGATATTAGGCCCAAAAAGAGTGTGTAAAGATACTTGCGTGTTGTAGATACAAAAAACTAACATAGTCTCAATGACTTCATCTTTCTCACAAAGTTTGTTCCCATGGAAAGGATCCTTTCATATAGGAGAAGACTGATCTTAAAGAACTGTGTGCATTTGATGCCATGAGATATTTTAAGTATGTCAAAAAAGATATGTTAAATCTATTGCAGTACTGTTACCCTCTGTGTCACAGCTATTTCCGTGACCCCAGATTCCAGGAAGAGACATTAATGGCTAATGGGAAGAGGCATCATATCATGAAGAGAGGGATCACCAAGACAAGTTCTAAAAGGCTGTATGATGGTAAAAAGCTGGTGGCTGTGGCAGAGGTGTTAAGTTTGTGGCAACGTGCAGTGGTTTCAGTGGTTGTCAAAAGCAGAGTACATTGATATATTTCACAGCTTGATCCAAAACCTACTAATTGAAAGATGACCTTTGATTTTGATAGCTTTTGGATCAAGCATTTTGTTGGCACCATTATTGATCTTTTTGTCCTAGGCAGGTGTTAAGCAAGAGTATGTTGCAAGTAATCAGCCTGATTGAAAAATGTGTAGTAAGCATTGCTGTGCTTTTGGAACCCTGGAGTGCGTGTGGAGATTTTGCCGTTGTTTGATTCCTGAGGCTTGTCACTTCAGAAACTCAGCTATAGTTTTGAAGAAACTTGTCAATGCAGATCTGGCATGATAGAGTGTAGCGCAACATGTTCTGGCTGGTATGTAATTGATGACTGTAGCTCCAGGGCTGTAAACGTGGCACAAGCTACTGTTTTAGAACACTTTCCCTGGTATTTGGCAATAATATGCAGCTTTAGAACGTGTATTTGTTAGGCAAAATTGTACAAAGGTTGAGAAAATCAGTGGCAGCTAAAACTATTTAATTTAAGGACTTCTATAAGAGCAAGGAATGTAAGGCTTTTGCTAAGATGTTGACTGTGATCCAAACAGCATTGTGCCAGGAGATATTAACAGAGAATTTCAAGTTTGTAAATAAAGAAGAGAACTCTATTTTATGTAGAGGTAGAAACCCTATCCTCTGAGGAATCTTCTGTCTAAAATGCTTTCCCCATGTTCTTTTACCCATTAAAAATAAAGTACTTTTTTTTTCCTGGTCTTTGATGAAGAATATTAAATTACAGATGTCTTGCCTTTCAAATTTCTGAGTGAATTTGTAAATCCAGCACTTGATCTTGCATATTGCTGAGCTTGTTGTCTGTTTCCACAATATGCACTGGCATCTGTTCTAAGGTAGCTGTGCAGATACCCACACTGCTCAATATATTGAGCTTGTAAGTACAAGATTCAGAATTTTTTACCTTGTAGCAAAATATTGGAAAAGGTAGCAGAATGGTGTTTTCTCTGTCATAAAGCAAGCTTAATCTGCTCTTACTTTTGTAACTACAGCATCTGTCCAACAATGCTAGTAAATGACTGTTGAAGGAAGACTAAATACACTGACACCATTGTGAAACTACTGGTAATTTTTTGTGATAGATTTATACTTTGCTGTTAGTATGTTAGAATCACATTCTTTTCCAAATTTGTGGCATTAATACATAACTCCCTTAACATAGCAAAGTTTAATAGTTAATATCTGATTTTCTGCTCTTCTTGTACTCTTTCCTATTTTTTTTCAATTTCAAGAAATGCACTGTATGCTTTTTTAATCTCTGTTTTGTTTTTCTTTTGGCTTTATTTGGGCAACTCTATAACTTATCATAAATACGTATTCAGAAAAAAAGGTGGAAGTTATTTACCTTAAGATACCAGGTAGGAAATCATGAGAATTAAACAAAACCAACTCTAGGAGAGTAAGCTTTCCCAGTACCAAGAATTTTTTTTTAAATATATGATCAATTGATATACTGACCTTTACTTACTCGTTATCACATGACAAGTTACCCTGATATGTAGAAAATAGTTGCTAGTGATGATTATGCAAAATAAAATTAAAAAAAAGAGAAATGAGAAAGTAAATGTGCAAAACCAGGATTAAATATTATTTCATATTTATTTAATAATTAATTGTCTGTTAGAACAGAAATGTCACTTAACTTACCAGATTTAGCAACAAAATCTCAGGAAACATTTGAGCATCTGCAGGGAGGTTTGAGTGAGCAGCAATTCAAGGAGAGAAGGAAAGCATGTAGGGAGCAAAGCCATTCTTTTAATATCTTAATAATTGAAATACTTTAACCTATAAGACAGTCATTACATTATTATACAATCTTACATCAACATAATAAAAAAAAGAATTATTTAATGGCTACTTTGCACTCAAGGTGTTCCTCCATCCTTCTACCTGTAGAAAGTCCTGTGCTGTGTAGCTCATACTCTGGTATTTGCTTTTTGCTTAGTTAATTAAAGTTAGGCTGACCTGGTGTAGTTGCTCATATTTGCCAAGCTACTCTATTTATAATAAGCTACTCTTACAATAATAGAATAATTCTGATTCAAAGGAACTTCAGGAGCTTCCCAGTCCAACCACCTTCTCAAAGCAGGGTTCAGCTCTGAGATCAGACCAGGTAGCAACCAGGGCTTTAAACAACTGGATCTGGAAAACTTCCAAGGACAGACACTGCAGCCTCTCTGGGCAACCTGTTCCACTGCCCAACTGTCCTCATGGTGACAAAACATTTACTTCCAGTGGGAATCTGTCTCATTTCAGTTGATATCAGTTGCCTCTCATCTTGCTGTCCACTTCATTAAAGAGCCTGGCCCCTTCTCTTTGATGACCATCCTGTAGGGACTGGTAGATGCTGTAAGGTTCCCCTAAAGTCATCTCTTTTCCAGGCTGAACAAACCCTGGTTCCTCAAGCTCTCCTTACAGAATGAGTGCTTCAGCCCCTTGGCCATCTTTTTGGTTCTCCAGTGGATATAAGATAGTGATGGAAAATTACAACACATGGTAGAATTAGAAAGTGGTGTATAGGATTGAAAAGCAAGAGCTGCGAGAACAAGAGAGACCTCAGGAACAGAGAAACAGAGCAAAAGGATGCCTCTCTCAAGCATGTGCACGCAAATGCACACAGCCTGGGAAACCAGAGCTCTGGGTGTGGTTGAGATGCTGTCTATCAGGATTCAAGGAGAAGACATTGAGGGGTGACATTGTGATAGGAATGTGTTACAAACCACAAAATTATGATAAGAAAGCGGAGACCATTTTCATTAAGCAAACTCAGAACACCTCCAGATCAGATACCTTCATTCTTATGCAAGACTTTAGTCTCTCTGATACCTGCTTGAAGGGCAGTGCAGTTGGATGTAATCAGCCCAGGTTTCTGGAGGGTGTCAGGGATAATTTCTTGATACAGGCACTAGACGTGATGCCTGTAAGGAGACATTAACCAGGAACAATGTCAAGGAATCTCACTATTCCAGATTTCAGTCCTTGTCCTTTGTAAAACCTGTAGGCAAACTCTAAAGGAATTTTAAAAATGTTGTTCAAAATGTATATTAATGAAATCTCTTGTAACAGATACTATTGTTAGGCAAAGGTGCTTAAATGTCCTTATAGATCTTCAATATTTAACTTGAATCCAGGATAAAGCATAACTGATAACCTTCACTCCCTTTATTTTGCTTAAAAAAACCAAACCATAATATTACTAACCTTTATCATTTTCTTGTTAAAAATATTCTCCCAGTCATCAAGTGTCATATCTTTCTAACAGATGGTACGTGTTTTGATAGACTGAGTTAATATATGCGATGTACTTTTTTTTTTTACTAGTGTCATCTGTGTGACTAATTTGCTTTATAAAATCTATGGCAAATAGCACTTTTTCTACAAATGATACTTTGCAGCTACTAATAAGGAAAAAGTGGTGATAGAATAGTAATAATAGATAAAAGTGAAAAAACTGTAGTGGCTTGATAAGCATCAGCTAGCTCTTCTAAGTAACTCTGATTTTATGATGCTTAACTAACATTGCCAAATCAGAAGCTAAAACTGTGGCATGATATTCCTTTAAATCCAGAATTAACAGCAGATACTTTTTTTCTTTCATTCTTTCAAAAAACCTGTATTTAAACCTATATTCTAACCACAATATATATAATTATCATATCGCACTTTTCATTCTTAAGCCATATGGTTTTGCCTGTTTAAGACCTTTTTATAGCACAATAATCATAGGATTCATTTTTTACAGAAGTAGTGATTTAGCTAGTAGTGGTTTGTCCTTTAGAAAGCCTTGCTGCATAATTATTTCCTAGGCATATGCCATAAGGAAAATCCCTCTGTCTTCAGTAGCAATGGTATCCATGTAGCTGGAAGTTTGTAATAAGTGGTTCTCCTCAATGTATAAGTGAATCAGGAGAGCATAGAAGTTATGGAAAAGCTGTCACAGTTGCATGGGTGTCCCTGGACAATTTCTCTTGAGGTGCAGTAGTGCTTCCTTGTCTTGGCTCAGCAAATGGAAATTTTTCCTGAAGATTGTTAGGTAGATTTGCTCATTCCAGCATGCAGGAAAAATCATGAGCTTTATTCAAGAAGAGAAGGATGTAATCTTTGTAAGGATAGAGCTCTATGGGGATAGAGTCTTGGGTTGTATGGTGATGTAGGAGAAATAATTGGCTTTAGCATTACAGCATTTTTCATAAAGTTTACAAATACTGTTTATTTTCACAACACTCTGTGTGAGGTGAATGATGTGTTACAGAGGCTTACAGACAGGCAAACTAAAGCACGCAAAGCTGTTTTTATCCTGACTTAGGTCTTTGCTTGGCTGAGCAATGCTCCTGCCAAGTTAGATGATTTCTGTCCCAAACATTCCTTTTGTAGCTGTGGCTGTTTATTCATCTGCCAATTATTGCTCTGTGCAGACAGAAATTATTTAGGTATGATCACCAGTCTACCTGTTTGAGGTGGTAGGTTTTTTTCCTTTTGAAGGAGAGTTGTGGATATAGAGTTGGTCTCAACATGCAGAAGTTGTTTTTCTTCTCAGCAGTATTATACTCGGCAGTCTTGACTGACAGTGTAGCAAAAAATGAGTTCAGAACAAGTATTTCAATCTGTAACCTGAACAGCTTCAGTGAAGAGCGTGGAAACTGCAGAAAGATCCATTTCAGCCTGGAGACCAATGCCATCCTAAGAGTCATAGAGGGCTAACAGAGGCTGGGGAAGAAGTGGGGATGACTCAGGGAACCTGAAGTTAAATCCTGCTTTGATTCCTCCCCTAGATCCTGGAAGCTGAACTTTCCCACTCTAAAGCTTGCATTTCCATTTTTTTTCTCCCTTCCATAGGAAGAACAAGTTCTTGTTAAAGAACAAGGATTGGATTGTGCTTTTGGGGTTTTTAATTTATTATAGTTTAATTTTTGAAATGCTCTGCTGCATGAACTTTGAATTCTCATTAATTTATATTGAATAAAAATCCTGACAGAACTTCATTCCCTAGTTAGTGCCTAAAGTGTATCTGATTAGTTAATCCCACATGTGTAAATTAACAGTTGATGCCACCGATAAGAGCACTGTTACTGTTATTAACATTGTAACTTTTAAATTCTTGTGCTGGCTTTTTTCACTACTACAGTCTCACATGATTATAATGATTTTGTATACAGTGCTATGTTTTGGCTCCAAGGAGTATAAACTCGTTAGGGAATAGTCAATATTTATTAGTAGTTTACCATAGATTTCAGACAAATCATTGCCCTAAAAAGTTGAATTCTACTGTGGTATAGTCCTATCTTGAAATGAACATGTTATTTTGCAAGTTGAAATAAATTTTTTTTCCTCCCATGTTTTTGCAACTCTGCATGTGATATCAATAAATATTTAGCTGTTAGCAAAACAGAAGGCATAATATGAGCTTTCATCATCAAAATGGATGCAGTACAGAGTAATTTTTAGAAGTAGATTTTTTTTCCCCATAACAGAGAGAAAGGATAAGTATCTGAGTACTGCTTGCAATATATGCATTACTGGAAAAAATAATACCCTTCAGCTTTGTTAAAAGCAGAAGAACCTGCAAAGCCTTTAAATCAGTTGCAAATCAACTGATTTAAAACGTTATCTCACAATATTTCACAGTTCTGTGCTTCTGCTTGTTGAAGGAAAAACAGGAGAGGGAAGCACGTTTGTTAACACAGATTAAACAGTGCCAGTAATTTGTATTTATGCATGGCCCTGGTAATGTCAGAGCTCCTGTAACATCACAAGCAAAGTCTGTCTCACAGAAGCGTTTGGAAGCGGTGGCTGAGCAATGAGTCACATGAGGAAGAGCCCTGTCCTGTTCTCAGGATGGGGTCAGGGTAGTGCGAATATAGAGGATAGTAGAATCGTATAGCTCCCTCTAGCTGTTTATTTTCTAGCCAATTTGCATACAGAAAAGATTCAGATTTTTAAGTACTCAAACTTTTAGTAAAGCTGACTGATTTTATTTTTTTTCTCACTCTCAGTCATTTTGTTTCAGAAAAGAGAATTTTTTGGCTTCACTTATAATTTTAATGGAAAATTATAAAATTGTGCAGTGATTTTTAGCACTCTAGCACCCAAGAAGAAAGAATAAGTCAGAAAAAATATTTCAGACTGCTTTATTACCATGTGTTTTGAGAAATCATCACTAATTGGGTTGAAACCAGCTTCTGATTCCCGTAAAAATGGGAATTGAAGTCTGAAATTTGGAGCAGATGGAAAAGACATTTGTATAAAGGAATAACAGTTTTAACAGGAGAAGGAAACAGTAGGGAAAAATCTTCAACCTGAGTATACTCTTGAATGCATATTTTTTTTTTTGCCAATCCCAAAAGAATCAGCTTTTAAAAAACCAAACAAAAAATTCCTGGTAGAAATGTATAAATAGTAATGGAGAGACAAAAGTGAACTGTGTTCAGGCTCTGCAGCAGGGTAGGGGCTGAGCCCAAGTGGGTGTTACAGACATTGGTAGGAGCAGGCAAAGGTTGACTGATGGCAACCATCAGGGGAGCTGGACTTCAGAACTACGTTATTTAACAGCAGGAGCTAGGTCAGATCCTTTTTTTGTACTTGCTGATGGAGCCTTTCAGGGCACATAACAGCTGGAGGGAGTACATCATAAGCAGGGCATTTCAAGGGAGAAGTCAAGGGAGAAAGGTTTCTTGTGGCAGACACAGACCAGGAAATGTGGAGTTACAGGAAAAAAAAAAAAAGGTAGATAACGAGTATAATGAAATTACCAGGTAGCTTTTATGTGGTGTTAACAGTGAGTATTTCAAGGCAGCATTGTTTGCACATCACTATAACACTGGTGTACAATGAAGCACAATGGCAGAAACTATATTCACTACAGGATCTCTCACAGCAGGTCTCTGCAAGACAGGAGGTTCACTTTTTATCTTTTATCACTGAAGTCTTGTCACAGAACAAGATATCTAAGACTGAATTATGGCATTTAATCATCTTTCATGTACAATCATTTGAGGGAAAATATTAATCGAGATAGGCTAGAATATCATGATTTGTCTTACAGAAATTCAGCTTTGCCTTCCATCACTTTGTGGGCTGCACTAATGGGAACAGGATGATTTAGATGACTGAAGTGTTTAGGCATCTCATTGCTATTGAAATGGTTTAGGTCAGGTACAGGAATATCTTAATTCCTTTTTCTCTGTCATATCTGCTAAGGAGGGATCACAACAGTTAGAAAGAAGGACCAGAAGTGTCATAATGAGCTTGCATCTGGATTTCAAAGTGCTGTAAATGTTGTTCGATCACAGTCAGTAGAACTTTGCTATTCCTGTTCCAACCATCATTAAAATCTTGGATAAGAATCTGCTAATCAGGGCTCGATTGCTCAGCAGAGACACTGCATAGGCAGTGTCTGCTATCCATTAGCTATGCACTTGCTAGTTCTTGCCAGGGATATGACCTGAGTTGTTGAAAAGCCCAGTGCTGCAATGCATAAACATGCACTGAAAGATTTGTGTCGTGGTACTTGAAAAGAGGATGTGAGGAAAGGGAGATCTCTATACACTCTTCCTTGTCTTTTGTATGCCACGGTGGTTGTTTCGTATGTGAGGGGTTTTTATGCTGGGGTGCAGTGATCCATTGGCTTGCCTCAACTTTCTGTCTAGAAAACAAGAAAACACCTCATGGAGAAGAAGCTGTTTGATGCCTTGAATACAGATGATGCACACAGAATATTTAAATCTCGTCCAAGTTTTGTTTAAGATTCCATTAGGATGCAGTTGTGAATGAGCTTCTTTTTGCATGTGTAATTAGAAAGCAGAACAGATGGGAAAGGCATAGTTTAAAGTGATGTGTTCATTAAATTAACCAAAGCTGCAAAGTGTTTGTTCCCCAACAGCGGATTCAGGATATGAGACTCCTCAGGCTCATGATTTTTTTTCCCGTTTTTAGTTTGACAATTGTGAATGACAACTGCGAGATCTTTTTTGCATCACTTTTATTGTTAGGTATCACCACTGTTCCTTAGGGCAGATTGATCGTTCATTCCCTCATATGTGGATTGTGCTCAGTTATGATACACTAGGAAGCAGTGGGTATTAAGGAGCAGACACTACATCAAGGGATTTATTTTAATTGCATTTACTGTAAGAAAGATCCATTGGGATTTAAAAAATAATATAGTGATTTTAATGTCCTTTTAAAAAAGGAACTGTGTGAACCATATCCTGATAACTACTGTTATCTCTTGGGTTATTCTAGTTTTAACTTTCAGGTTTTTAAATTAAAATGAAATAATTTTAAGAAATACAATTAGGGGTTTCCCTCCTCCCTCCTTGTCTACTTTTTAGTAGAGGGAAGTCTTCTAAAAATAGTCCAAAAAATATATAATGAAGTGAAAAAGGGCTAATCCTTATATCCCCTTCCCTCCTCCACTTGTCCCCTCTGAAAAGAATAAAAATAATATTACATAGTTTAAAGAAATAGAAAGTATGTTTTATCAGGGCAGATGCTGGTAAGTGCCACTAGAAACCAGTAGAAACATTCCTAGTGACTAGTAATCAGCCCTGGATAGGCTGGTGTGCTACTTCAGCCTTTCAGAAGTCAAAATTAATGCTGATACTGATCACAGAATCACAGAATTGCTCG
>NW_010181914.1:0-8871 GCF_000695765.1 Mesitornis unicolor
CCGGCCTCGGGGGCGGGTGGTGAGGGGAGCTCAATGGGGGCTCAGCGGCCCCGGCAGCCGCTCAGCACCGGTGAGGGCTTCGGAGCTGCCATGGCTGCACCTGGGAAGCGATTTGGGGGTGCCCAGGGCAGTGCTGAGGCACAGCCGCTATTTGCAGCTCTTAGGAGGTTTTTTTTCCCTCAGTTTCCTCACACAGACCCCCACTGCTGTCCTGGTCCCTCCAAAGCTCTCTGAATTATGCCCAGTTTGATTTCCAAACGCAGCACTTTTGCCAAATCGTTGTTATGCTGTTTTATAGGCTGCCCTGTCAGCCCCGGGCAGGGCCTGTGTTGGGGTTGGTTGATTGGGTGCTGTTAAATAACCCTGGCAGTAATTTGCTGTGGGTGCTGTAGAAATGACCTGTCCTCTCTTTTGTCTGCTCTTGACTGTGCGTTTACAGCCTGGTCTCCATCAGACTTTACAGTGGATTTGAATGAACCACAGTGTTCATTCAGACACGGCTTTATAGACCGAAAGAGCAAACTAAGTCGTTGGGATGGTTGATTGGGTGCTGTTAAATAACCCTGGCAGTAATTTGCTGTGGGTGGTGTAGAAATGACCTGTCCTCTCTTTTGTCTGCTCTTGACTGTGCGTTTACAGCCTGGTCTCCATCAGACTTTACAGTGGATTTGAATGAACCACAGTGTTCATTCAGACACGGCTTTATAGACCGAAAGAGCAAACTAAGTCGTTGGGAAGCTCCACAGGTGCTGGTGTTTGCTGGGCTGGAGGAGCTGGTGCTGCTCTGGGGCACCTGGGCAGTGACGGGGAGGGAGCTGTGTGCTGAATTGCTGACCTGAAGCACACCTGAGCTCTTCAGAAGGGAATTGTCTGCTTTCTGCCTTCCTCAGGAGTTATTTTAGAGTTATTTTGGCTTCCCCGCCCTCGCCAGAGGTTGCCAGGTACCACGCAACGGCCGGTGAGCTGCTGTGGGCTTTAGAGGACTGGGATGAGTGGATTAGGGGGGCACTGCTCAGGCTGGGACGTGGAAAGCGCGTTGTGCTGTGGCTCCTGCGCAAGGGAAGGACAACGCAGCCTCTGAGCTGCAAAGTGGCAGAACCTGTGCCTTGACAGGAGCAGAAGGTTAAAAAATGGATCTGGTAAGGTTGTTAAAAGTGTCACTGAGCTGTAGCAAATGTTGGCTGCGAAAAACCCCACAGAACCCTGTGTGTACCAACCTGCTGGGCAAGGCAGAGCACCCAGCTCGTTCGTAGCTGGTTTGCTTATGTCCAGAAGTTTCAAGAAGAGGAAGGTGTGGCAGGGAAATGTTGAATGCAGACGGGCTTGGCTGTGGCTTGGTTTAGTGTTTTCCCGTGTGTTTCTGATTTGCTCGGGTGCAGCGAGGGGCCAGGCTGCTGTGCCCAGCAGGACAAGGGCAATGTCTGCGGGGCTTTCACAGGGCAGAGCTCAGAGCTGGAGAGGTTTGCGAGGCAAAAATCACGACCACGATGAAGACAGAGGGTGCAGTGGCACTGACAGATCGTGTAAGCCAACTCGCCATGGGGTCCGTTTCATAAAGGGCTTATCCCCTTTTGTAAGGGTAAATACACGATTAGCAGCTGTAACAGTCACGAGCAGTGGCTGCACGCACCCTGGTACAGAGAGGCATTTATTGGGTGGGTTTTTACAGTCGCTAAAACGGGGAAGCACTCCATTACCCCCAGGGACCACCTCTGGGCAGAGCTTTCCAGCCTAAAAAAAAATCAGAAAGCACTCGCTGCAAAAGCCACCAGCAGCAAGCAAGGGCAAGATCCCAAGGAGGGAGAGTCCCTGCTACCCGGCAGGAGCAGCCGCAGGATCTTTAAGAGGTTTGAAGGGGGCACTGGGAGTTGTGGAGGCTGTGCTGGAAGCCCAGCAGCTCGGCTGGGTTTAATTCTGGCTGCAGCACGATCAGGCCTGAAACTGCAGGGTGAGACTTCTATTTTCTGACACTTGTCATAGGCTGCTTCTGCGCCCACTCCTTCCCCAGCGCTCGGCGCGTGACGGTCGGGGCTCTCGGGCACGCGTTGTGTGTGACTTCGGTCTCCCCGAAAGCCCAGGGACGTGAGCGCTCTGCTTGGCAATGACCCACTTACGCACTTTAAAAACACCGCTTCCTACAAGTGCCCCACGCGCGCTCGTCATAGAAACATTAATTACGTGCTGTGCTCTCTTCCCAGACAGCCCCGGCCTTAGGACTCCCTGTTCTGTCCCTGAAATTACCTTGGAGGCAGAGAAACGGCTTCCAGAGAGCTCCACAGAATGCCTTGACGATAAGTATTTATTCATATGTTACATTTAAACATAAATATTTGAGCAATAAAGAGAGTAGTCCGCTCCCAACAAAAATAAATAAGTCAATACACAATGCTCATAAAATACAATCGGACAGAATGTTGGAACAGATACAACAGTGTGCAGAGGTTTGGTTTTGTTTTTTTTAAACAGAATTGTACAGTACATTCCCAACATAGCGAAGAAAAACAGTGCAGATGTATTTTTTACATCGCTTCCGCAGGCTCTGCAGTTGCAGGGTTCGCTCACCCGCTCTCATCGGTTTTCTGACAGAAACACCACTTCACTTGTGCAATGAGCGCAGCCACACAGCGAAGCTTTGCGACCTTTCCGCAGCCAGGAGGCCACAGACGCGGGTGAACGTGGGTGAGCTCAGCCCCTGCGCTGCCCCAGGCACTGCCCGGCGGGGGGACACGCAGGGGTGGGCGCAGGAGCTCAGTGCAACCTTTTCCTGCTGTGACTCCCACTGTTTTTACTTCATTTTAGCCCCGTTCTGCGCAGAAAGGGGTTTCCTTCCCAGCAGCTCCTCCGCAGCGCCTTTCTCAGCACTGCGTGGGCTCCGCTGTTCTCGCTCTGTGTCGTGACCATGGTGCTCGTGAGACCAGAGAACACCGCACTCGTCCCACAGCCATCGCTACACCAGCAATGGGAATTCAGGTTTGTTTGGGTTCTTTTTAACCTTCCCCTCAAATTTCTAGGGGCCAGTTTAAGGGCAGGGTTGGCTCTTGAGCTGAGCAGCACTTTGTGTGTATGTTTTTTCCCTTTCCAGACTGTTATTTACCACTTTTAGTTTACTGCAGTCACAAAGATCTAAGCACAGATGGCTTTTCTAGACCCACACCTACTTTTTCCTTGTGCAAATAACAGTCGGTTGGTGAGGACCCCGAGGCGAGAGCAGGAGTGCCCACTGCTTCAGACAGCACAAGACCAGAATTACTAAAGCAAAAAACCTCCTATCAGCTTTTGAATCTTCAAACAGAGTAATTTGATTCCCTACAAACGCTAAGAGCTGATTTTAAAAGCACATGTGAGCTGATCTAATTCCTGGTGTAATGGCAAAGGGAATACTTTGGAATGCTTGAAGTGCATCAGCCAAGTCCCTGGGTCTTCCGGGAGCACAGGTCCCACGGATCCATGAACTCTGCGGGTTACCCCACTGGCAAACCCTGTGCCCTCCCTCGCTCTCTTGCTGACACAGATCCACGTTTACTTAGAGACAGCGGGCAGGGTGTGCTAGTCCTGTGCAGCGCCATGAGCTGCTAGGACAGCACAGCCCTGGCTGCAGCTCCAGCGCAGCAGCGACCCTGCAGTCCCCTCTCTCTGTGCAGGATGGGGTGAAACGTGCTCTGCGGCTGACAGCATGCGGCCAGGCGGGGAAAGGAGAGGCCCAAGCGCGGATCGGATCCCATGCAACCACTGCAGCTGCTCCATCTGGCAAGTGCCGATACCTGGGTGAGCTGGTTTGTGTTTGCAGCTCCCAAGGAAAGGCCTCCCAGAAAGCTCTGCAGAGCAGGGAGGCGGCACAGGGAGCGATCTGGAGGAGGCTCGGCTCTGCTGTGTCTGCTCTGTAACGCAGGATCTCAGCTTCGTGGCGCTGCACAGACACTGGGAGCGTGGGAGCTCCTAAGATGAGCGGGGAGCCTGTTTCTGTGCTAAACGTGTGTTAACCTGAACTAAGTCAGGCAGATCTCATCGGGGAGCATCTGCAGAGTACGTTTGCCAAGTGAAATGAAGGCACGGCTGCAGCATGTGCAGGCCACGAGGACTGAACAGCGGGAGCCAGTCAGCAAAGGCTAACCGATGGTTTTAGCTCATGTTGCCAGACCTTCACGCTCAAATTAATGTCAGTTTATGGCCAGTCTCCCAGCTGGTAACCTTATTTACGTTAATCGCTGCTAAACACTCTGCTAAATGCAAATCCAACTGTTTTAGCAACAGGAGCTCAAATGCTTTCTCTCCCGTGTTACGGACACCGAGTCCATGAACGCGCTCCCCCAAGGACCCAGTTCAGTGCTTGCAGCGCCCGAGCATCCTCTGGATTGGCCTCACCTCCCTGGAAGGCTCCAGCAGAGCACACGTGCATCAACTTCAGAGGTGCGGTAAGTCAAGTATCAATGTTCTGGTGTGTCAGATCCCCCCTCTGTAATACCTCAGCTGTGCAGACACAGTCTTGTAGAGAGGGAAGTAAGAGAATGCAAAAGGATTTGTACAAAGTGAGTGTAGCAAGGACTATCAAACACAAACCTTATCTGGTGAAGGAAAAGTTCTGGTTTTAAAAGTCTGTTACAAATCTCTTCAGTATTTATTACATTACATGGAAGATGCAATTAAAACACCATTTTGAAGTTACAGTGCAAGAAATGCTCCGTCCGATAGCTCTCAGGGCCCACAGTGACAGTCTGCTCCTTGTCACTTATTTTCAATCAGTGTCTGCACTTTGTAGACAAGGTCTCTTGCTATCCTCAGAATCTCCTCGGCATTATGGTGCTCTGCCATTTCTAAAAGACACAGACAAACATCCTTAACTGTCAGCAGCAGGAACTGTTCTGCCCTAGCACTGATGTTAATTAGCAGCAATCCAAAAGCACTGCAGGGGAATTAAAGACACAATAAGCGGGTGAACCCCTTAGTGCTGTAGGTCCAGGCATCCAGATCTGATCCTTGTGGTGTCCGTTCTCTTGCTGCACAAATCTGTGCCCACACGTACAGACCCAGACCCTCACCTCCACAGTCAGCATTTCATTCAGCTTAGGCAGGTTTTTATAATCGGGGGTTTTTGAGGCAGGGGGTAGGGGTGGTGGTGGTTTCTTTCGTTTTGGAGTTGTTTGAGGGAAGCATTAACGTACCCTGCACTGCTGCAGACAGTTTGTCTGAGTAAGGGAGGAGCAAACCCTCGTTACTTGCTTTTTATCAGAACGGCTCTCAAAAAAAAAGAATGAAAGAGAAAAAAATAAAGTCTCTTACCATTAAAAAACTTGATGATATCAGTGAAGTCCATGTTGTTATCACGGATAATCTCTCGATAAACTTCCACAAGTGCTAAGGCAATGAAAAGGACAAAATGTTCTGAAGAGATGTGCTTTGCTGCCCAAATAACTTCCCACACTGTAAATACATCCTCGTACAACAATTCTGAATGGGAATAAACATTACAAGAGCATCTGATTATTCAAACTGACCATTTCCCCCTCTCTCACTAACGTCTTACAGGCCTTATGCAGACATCAACAGTACTTGATGACTCCGTTTTCCTCTCCCCCTCTCCTCCAGCCAACTCCTGTCACTTACTGGTGTGAGTACGGCAACAGAATTGGGTTTAAAGGAAAACAAAGACCCAACAGAAATGTGGTGGTGCGGACTCAACCCCAGGAAGATCCCTAAATTGCCATAACCACGTGACAGCAGCACAGGCAGGCCCATTTGTTCTAGGCAGGGCTACAGGATGGGCTGCATGGAGCGAAAACTTGTTTCTGATTATGTTACCAGGAATTTACACACTCCTTGCTGAGCTTTGACTTCATTCCCGTGCTAGCTCATCTCCCAGAGCTGCATTAGCTTTCCTAGCTACAAACCCCTGAGCCCTTGCTACTCGCCATGCAGACATTTAGACCAAAACACAGTGCACAGTTGTGCACAACTCTAAACCATAGGCACGGATCATTATTACCTCTTTTAAAGTCGAGCAGGAACCAGCGGTAGCAGAAGTAGAAGTGAGTGTAGTCTCCGTTCTGGTGCATCAGCTCAAACAGCTCCGAGTCTAGAATCTGAAATGCCAAACAGCGGCTGTCAGTGCCGTGCCTGAAGTAGCGAAGACCAAAGGTGTTGACTCTGGTGGGGCTGCTGTGAATGCTCAGAGCAGCTGCGTAGCACAGACACGTCCTTTTACTGCGTGTTTGCACAGCGCCTGTGCTGTGGGCACCCTGACACAGCCTGACAAGGTGACGAGTGACTGCCGGGCGCGTACGAGGTGACAACAGCCAATGTTCACCGTCATTTTAAAGGTCCCAGGGGCAAGTTACAGATCTTATTTCAAATAAGATGGAAAAAGACTCACTTGGATCAGGGACCGCATGTTGGCAAAGTGCGTGTCCATAGCACCTCCGTTGGGGAAGTTCTGGCTCATCCTCGTCATCAGGTGGCTGAAGCAGCTGTAAGCCAACTGATCTGCAGAGACAAGGCAGGACACTTGGTAATGCCAACTGCGGGACTTCCTTCAGCCAAAACCACCTGATGGACTTTCCCCTTGGCTGTTCCCTAACCCATCACTGGTGTTTAGATGAAACAGAAGGCAGTACCTCGCTCCGGACCGTTTTTACTAGCTGTGTTTCAAAAGAACCCAGCTTGCAGCCGAGTTTTCAGCTTCAACAGCTGGAGGAACACAGCTGCTTTGAAAATGTAGTAAAATTCAGTCTCAAAGTTAGGGAGTGAACAAGGAATCCCCAAGTGCCAATGACGGGCATTTCAGCAACAGCCACACGGAGAAAATACAAATCAAGAGCTGCAGGTTTGATGTTCAAAAAAGCCCTGGTTAATGCACACAACTTCTGGAACTGTGTTTCTAAAGACAGACCTCCCTCAAATACCAACGTGTTCCAAAAGAAAGCCCTTCCTACCATTGTCCAGTATAACCATCAAAGGAGCCAGGAGGTCACACATGCCTTGAACATAACCAACTTCCAGGTGCTCCCAAACATAACTGCAGAAACACAAGAGATCACAGGATTAAAAATCCTCTTCCTGCACGGTGGCCTCAAAAATTTGCCTTACACTTAAAAGCTTCCAAAAGGAGTCGTATTTTAAGTGTCATGTTCTAGCGTGCTGTGCAAGGTAAGGCTAGCAGGCCAGAGAACCACAACTCTAATCACCCTGGTACAAAACGACAGGTATTTCTGCTGGGTGTTTTTGGGATAATTCCTAGTGGCTCTATAAACAATCCAGAGTGAGGACAGAGCCGGAGAGACAGGAATCTCTCCTGTAACACAACTCTCGCTGTAAACTCTTCATGTGCTGTGAAGGGGTAGAAGAACGTGACCAGTGGTTACTCACAGAATGAATTAACTAAAGCCGAGCTTTGCTCTTCCTGCTCCTGAGAAGCTAAATGTTGTCCTGAAGTCTCATTTGATTATGCGAGATCAAGTCTTAAGCAGCTGTAGAATGTGTGTGTCTCAGAACTGTTTAACACTTCACAGCCCTGGGTTGTTTTCTGCTCTATTTCAGACCTGTATTGTCCTGAGCAGAAGCCGAAGCTCACAGTACGCGTAGAGCAGCGTTCACGGTGACTGACCGGGTCTGACTCTTGAGGTAGGATCCTCTCAAGCCTGCACTCAGACTTGGGCCACCCACCGTGACCCACCATCCTACCTCCTCCTCCTCCTCACAAGTTTTTTTAAGTTCGTCAGTGAACATTCTTACACAGACTGTTGTTTTTGTACAGTTACAGTTCATGGGTTATGACAGAAATGTGAAAAGTAGTTCAGCTTACAAGCTGTGTTACCTGCACATGACGTTTCGGAGTTTCTCCAGGTTATCGGCAGTAAAATACCAGTAATTCCGATCGCATCTCTGGACATCTTTATCAATTCTGTGTAAATTTAAGGCAACGGTGTCCAGTAGCTCTATCTAGAAGAGAAAAGTTTTAGTCAGATCTGCTGAGTTTAAAGCATTCCCAGGACTTGGTGCAGATTCACTTAGAATCAACACACCAGAAGTACATGCCCCAAGTATAATTGCACTGAGGGCACCAGAACACTCAATTACCATCAAAAATCCCAGGCAAAGTGCATGCACTCTCACTGGTGGATGTTCCAAGCCTGTCCTATTTCCAAAGGGTTATTTCCAGTTGAACAACTCGGCAGAGAGAGAGGGGCAAATACTCAACTAGCGACCTGTTCACAGGAACACTATCAGTGAATGGTGGAGTCTTCAATCTAGACTGAGGTTGTGGTTCAGTTTGATTAAATGCGGGGTTTAGCTTGAATTAAACGACGCTGAAGTCTTACAAGTGAAGTCGTCCACATATCCCCTCAGCCCATGGAAGTTTTTAGCTGCTAGAACTGCGCCACATTCTTTTCCTTGCCCTCCCGCTCAAAACCAGACAAATTTTTCTTGCTGTCTTATTTCCAATCCAGCTCAGAATCCAGATTAAAAGATCTGGATGCAACCCCTCAGTTATCATCCCACCACCCGCAGTTCCAGTTTGGGATTGTCTCTCGTTAGATTCTATCTGAATAGAGTGCAAGTCTTTGGTAGAGCAGCGGCGCTGTGCTGGTACTTGTGCTGTGACTTACTGTGTAGGACGCAGCGCAGACAGAAGCAACGTCCATTAAATAATCCACCTGGGCACACAGCTGCTCTTCTGACGCAGAGTCCTGCGACTGCAGCGCCACGGACCGGGCTTTCTGCACGCGTGGTGCCCCTGGGCCGGTCCTTTCCACGTCAGTGCTGCTGTCTTCCTCAGCCCCGTCTTCGAAGGAGCCGCTCTGCCCGTCGTCGATGCTGGACAGGATGCCCGAGGCCACAGAGTAGTTCCTCGAGGACGGCAGGCCCCCGTCGGGGGGG
>NW_010181914.1:8902-36394 GCF_000695765.1 Mesitornis unicolor
CCGCCTGCTGCTCTATGCCAGCCACCGCTGCTGGCGCGTCCACAGCCACCACGGTCAGAGCGGGATCGTCCTGACCTTTTGGGTCCCGCTCTGCTGAGTCTGTCTCATCTACAGATATAAAGACCTGGGGGTTGGCAGGGGAGAAAAGATTCAGTAAAGCAGGGGCACGTGCAGGAGCAGGAAACATTAATGTGGCAAACAAACCTCCAACCACGAGAGAGAAGTGACTCGATTACTTCAGCGGAGAAGATCACTGATGAACAGAGCTTCCCTGCACGCAAACAGGCGAGAGCTCCTCACTCAGTCTTTATACTGGAACTGTAGGTCTAAAAATACCGGTTTATGATCTCATCTCCATCTCCTGTGATGACGCCTCTCTCTTTCATAATCTCCTTGGAAAGCAGTGAAGCTTCCCTACCTGCAATAGCAGCACTAAAAACACCCGCTCATTGGAGTGTATCTTTGAAGAATCTAAAATAGGCTTTAACAGTAGCGATCTTTTGCATAAGTAAAGGACCTGCAAGTAAGGGATCTAGAGAGCTATTCCTCTGCCGAGAGAAGGATCCTCTACAGTAGGTGAACCTTAAAGCTCCTTGGCAGGTCCTGCTGAAGAACAGCTACAGACTACCCAAAATCCAGACCTGCTCTTGGCTGTTACAGAGGCACTGCCGCTTCAAATCCCATGTGGGATTCAAGGAGCTCCAGGCTGCTGGGGCTGCATAACCTAAGTCTCTGCTTCCCTGGGCTGCACCTCTGCAGTGCTGAGCTTTGCGCACTGCTGGCGCTGTATGGGTGAGCAAAAGGGGGTACCTACGTCGTTGCTGATGGTGGAGTCCCTGTGAATCAGTCGCTGGACGTGGCTGTCGATGCTGCTGCCTGACGAGAACTTGGCCAGTGTGGCCGAATGTGATTCTTTCTCTCGCTGCTTTACAACGACCTCGCAGGCTTTCCACTCAGCCATGACCTTCTGGTACCGGACAGCGATGTCCTCATCCACCTGCAGACAGACAGACAGGGCCTCAGATGGTGGTTCTCCTCCAGAGATAGCATCAACAATGAGTGGAAGCCAGGAGGAGGAGATCTAAAGTAAGTGTAATGTCTCGAACCAAGGGCCGGGAGGATCCTGAAGCCTCTTGCGCACGTCACCATGACTGGAAATGCAATGACTGGAGCAGTAACGTCGTGTATTTACTGCAGAGAATAAACTGTCACTGTAGATGCCAGAAAAAGATTCATACAAGCAGTGTTATCAACATACAGCATACAGTGTTATCAACAGCACTTCAACACTGTTTAGGAAAGAACAGGAAATGTCACTGGCTTTCCTGAGGAACCTCGCACAGAAGGCAGATGCAACCCAATGGTGCAATTGCTGCCTCTAACCAGATTATTCCCAGTTTCATGACAACTTCCCAACTCCTCCTCTGTTCCAGCTCCAACACAGCCCTTGCAGTGCCAGGTCCCAGGGTTACAGACATGAGGCTGGACAGCAGAAACCCCAGCTCAGACAGCCCCGTCCTGCGGCTGCGCCGTGCATGGCCAGACCAAACCGCTCTGGTTCCCATAGCAATAAAACAGGTTTTTGCCACTGCCAGCTTCCTCTGTTGAAAGACAGGCACAGAAACCCGCCCTGGGCTATTAAGGGACACGTAGTGATTTTACCACTCTGTCACTTGTCAGAGCTGAAGAGAAACCGCGATCGGGAGCTGGCTCCAGGTGCTGGAGTGGCTACCACAGCATTCGTGCTAAGAGCCATGAGCCGTTTGTCACTTGAGGTAGCTGCCGAGTCATAAATCGTAAAATACAACATCAGAGGAAGGCTGGAGGACAGCCACGTTTGGGAGTGCCCCAGGTACGGATGGATGACTGCAAAAATGCCATCAGAAGGCAGCGATGATAAATCATCTGACTTCAGCTGAGGACATGAGGAGTTCCCTGTACACACTGATGTTACAGCTGCTCTCACCTCACTCATTCAAGGGTAAGCTTGAGCCTCCGCTGCACATTTCCTTGAGGAGTTGGTTATTACTGTTATTTACTACAGGTGCTGAGTAGCTCACTAGGATTCCAGGTCAGGTTTGGGGTACCCCTGTGTCAGTGTGGTACAAACTCAGTGTGTGGGGGAATTTCCTATGGGAGCTTGAATTCTGAAGATCAGATCTTTGACATCCTCTGTGAATTTACTTTAACTCCTATTAAATGGACTCAAGTATTTGTTTATTTATCTCTTCTTGCCAAATCTCTTCTGTTCTAGCTGATGCATGGCTGCGCCCTTTGAAGCTGGGGCTGGAACCCCTGCGTTGTGGCCCCAGGTCTCGCACTCTATGAGCTAAGATCTGGGTCCTTCTTCCAGTTCCAGACACACCTTCTATCTCTACACATGGATCATAAATCTGATGGTTCATCTGCCTGTGGGGAACAGAGACAGCAAAATGCAGTCTGTGCTAGAAAACTCCAATATTCTCTATTTCTTGAAAATTTTAAATTAAAAAAAAACCAAAACACAACAAACAAATGGAACACCAAATGCAGATGTAATAAATTCACACTGCATCTGGAAGTGCTGCCGTTCAGCCACATCACTGCTGCTGAAGCTCTCGGCCAAATTCACAGAAGTGTTTGGAAAGGCCCTCCATACACTGGAGCTGGAAAATCCAAATATAAATACCCACCGAGGTGACTGGATTCAGGGGAAGAATCTGGAGTGTGACCCAGTTTGAACGGTTACGGGGTGTATTTCTCCATCCGTGTTCAGAACTGGTTTATAAAGATTAGCATGAGGAAAAACAAGTCAAATTGCTGTAGCAGTTTATAGTAAGAAGAATGCTGCTTATAAAGTGCCACTGTTTGCATAATAGCTCATTTTCCATTGCAAGGCTGCGGGTCAGGCTGCCCTTCTGATCTGCAGGTGCTCACAGGGATATAAACTATCCCTTACAACACAGAATAACTGGGAGTTAGCAGTGCCAAATATTTTGATATATAAACTACTCCTTATCCATTTAATCCAGAGCAGTAGCTGATCCTGTATGAGTGCTACCTCCCTGGTAATAGCACTAACAGAAAAGCAGATTAATGTGTTCATTATATTCCAGGGCAAACCTCATTACTGTTCTGGGCAGTTCAGCAAACATTTGGGTGATTCTTAATGTCAGTTAAAGCAATGTATTACCAACATACAAATCCAGACCTTGCCCACAGGGCAGTGTCCTGATACATTTTTTTATATATATATATATACACACACACACATGCACTCAGTGCAGCTGAGTGAAGCCGTGACTGTGCCGTTTTGCCCAGCTCTGGTTCATTATCAAGGCGCTTGCTCAGTGATTACAACAATTGAAAGCACTCAGCAAAGTAGAAAGTTGGTATTGCTACAAACAGCCCACAAAGGGAGATAGCGTAAGTGAGAGATGGGCAAACTGTGGTTTCGTTAATGGAAACAACACGCTTCGTGCCAAGTGTCAGACTGCGAAACAAGGCTGTGACAGAGCCCAGGCAATTACTGATCACCGTGAGCAGCAGCGTGGCAGACATTAAGAGGAATAACGGCTCACCTGAAAGTGCACCCCGTGTTTTACGGAGGCACAGCTCATTTTACTCTAGCAAACGCATCGTGAACCTGACTTCCTGGCTAAACCTCCCTCTGGGTATTTTTCGTCTCTAGGCAGTAACTCCAGGCGCGCTGCAGGAGGGGAATCTTGGCTCAAGTCCACAGGTGCAGATGCAGTATCACGTAGACAGTTATTATTTCAAAGAGCATTTGCAGTATAACTCAGCTAACACACCATAGAAAAGAGGAATGACTTCAATTACTATCTGAATGTCAATGTCGACAAGTGGCAAATTCGTGAAAACGGGATTTGCTCAAGGCCAGTGCACGTCACAGGCAGAGGGTAGTGCAGGTTTCCTGACTTCTGTAAAACCCTCCCTTTTAGTGACTTTCAGACATGACTACATGATATCATCACCCCTCTGCTAACGTGCGTCACTCGTGTTTTCAGTCGCGTTTTTCTCTTAGGATTATTAAACCGTAACACTAACACTTGCTATTCAGAAAACAAAACCTATTCCGCAAACATAGCTCAGATCCCCAGAAAGTTGTCCCTACCTGGTCCATCTCCTTTTTGGCCATGCCGAATTTATAGTGACCCAGCAAGAACGGCCACACCTCCTTCCGAATCTCGTGCTGCACCCCGCCGTAGTAAACTCTTCTGAGTAATTCCAGTTCCTTGTAGTTCTGCAGCAGTCAGGAGAAAGAGGTGTTGAAGGTAACGCTCATCTTTATCTTCCTCATAAATGCTTACATAGACTTAATACCAAGTATAAAGACAGTGAAACACACACATGGCATTAAATAAATATTGCAACTTGATGCATGCCATTAGGGCCCTAGCACAAATCCAGTCTAACCTCAGTTGTCGTGTCTCCCGTGAAAATAATCTAACTTCCAATAGAACAGGTCATCATGAGATCAGTTGCTCTGATGTTAACTGGTATCTTTGCCATCATCAGAGAAGCGAAGGGTAAAAAGCACTGTGGGAGTCGACTCTCAGGAGGAAGAAGGGGTCTCGTGAAGCCTCAAAAGCACCTTCCATGCTTCCTGGGCCTGTTCTACGACTGCCACGCTCAGCGCAGCAGCCTACGGGAGGCAGTTTAATAACTGTAAATTACTACCTGTTGAAGTTACTGAGTTGCTGTTACCTTCTTGTCCTTCTGGTACTTGCTCCAGACCTCTTTGGTCAGGCCGCCGGCAGCGCTGCAGGGCTTGTCGGGCGGGACGATGGCGTGGTTCACCAGGGCAGAGAGGTGCGTGCGCACCGTGGACAGATGGCGGCAGTGGGCCAGCCCTGCGCGGGGCGGATTTAACGAGTGAGTGATGTGCCCAGCGCCAGCAGCCCCTTTCTGAAGGCGAGGCTGTGACGTTTTAAACCTGCCGCTAACAATACTGTACAAAGTGAACTTGGGCTGTGCTGTGTAAGAGTGAAGAACTGCAGCAGAGCCAAAGAGCACATGAATCTTACAGAGTAGTAAAATCCAAGTAGAGTATGACATTACACTGCACGACTACATTCTGTCTCCACTAAGCATCAGTTCCCCCGTTGCCACGTGCAAACCCCACAAATAAGGGGAGTACGAAGCAGATACTGGAGTCACGTCCACCCAGCTGTCCTGAGGTGATCTGACTCATGCAACAAATCTGGGCTGGGGCTGCTTTCTCAACCAAACATCACGTGGCTTTTAGATAAGCACAGAGACACCACAAGCGCTGCCATAAGAAGCTTCACTTACATCCATAAAAGGCTCTGGAAACTATCTGCCTCTTCATGCTTTCACACAGCATCTTCAGCGGAGTCCTGTGGGGGCACATTAACAGGAACACGGTCACGGGACAGCGATCACCAGGTGCTGTATGTGATCCCTGTGACCTACACATGGCAAGTCTTTCTCTGCACCAAAATTTATTTACCTAAAGGATGACAATAATCAGACATTTTAAAGCATTTTCCTCACCAGCATTTTGGCCCAGAACAGATTCACTTGGTGCATTTGCCTGCAACTGCTCGGGTGCACTGTAAAGGTCCCCGAATTGGTGCCCTTCGCTGCAATTGTTAACAACTCGTTAGAGCAAACGCTCCGAGAGCTGAATTCTGTTAAACCAGCCAAAGAACCCGTCTCCCAGGTCATCCCCACACTCACCGGTCATGGACGCAGCTGCAGCAGCTGGGGATGTCATAGGGGGAGCTCCCGGTCGAGCAGGAGATGCAGGAGGAGCCTTGGCTGCAGTGCTCCAGCTGCCACGAGAGCAGGTTTGCCCCAAAGCCTTGCATCTCTATCATTTCGCTGGTGTCTGGGGAAAACAGCCAAACACAACAGCAGGTCATCAACACTTTCTCTTCTTTCCCCCCTCTTCCTTCTGCGCATCCTGATGGCTTCATGCTTTACTTCTCAGCAGGCTCTGAACCTCGGTTCCAAAAAGGGGAGAGCGCCGTCCTAGTGACCTCAAATACTGCTCAGCACATCTAAACCAGCTGCATGCTGTGCACGTCCCCTGGAGTCACATCCCTTCATTTCCCCCTTTCTTGCCCATGCACATCCCAGTTTATGTTTCAAGAGAGCAGAGCAAAGGGTGCTGCAGTGACAACTACACCTGGTTCTCACATAATGCTATGGCCAGAGGAGATCATCTAACATGACCTTCTATTTAACTCAGGTCTCCGAATTGCATTCTGCAGTTCTGGAATGAGCCACGTAACTGCCAGTCCAGCTGGAGTCGAAGTCTGAGCACGTAAGAAATCCAGACAAACCGATTCAGTCCTTTTCAGAAGATGCTGCTTTGCCCCTCAGAACCAGCTCCTACAATACTTGCTGCAGAAGGGCAGTTCCAAGTCCCACTAATGTCAACACCAGGTTTATAAAAGCAGGATACTCCGCAGGAAAATGTGATCCAACAGCACAGCGCACCTTCCTCAGTTACCCCTGCTCCACCAAATCTGGTTGTCTTTTTAACCAGCTTCAGGAAGGCAACCCCAAAAATCACCAGTTACCTTCAGAAAGCTTGGCTTCAGCTCCTCAGCGTTCCCAGCTGGCATCTGAGCTCGTGGGGTTTTTGGTGTATAATAAATTACTGGCCTTTCAGCTCACCCGTGATTAAAATTAAGGTAAATGCCATAATACTGCATGTCACTAAATTCACATTTGTAAGCAAAATCCAGTCCCCTGGGCCGTGCTTTTAAAACGTACATGGGTTGGGTGGTGGTTGGGGCCATTCCAAACCATCTCATGCATTTGAAATCAAGGCAGCACAAAGCATTTTAGTCGTGCCTGTTGGAAAGTGGGCAGAGGGGAGGAAGGAGTGGAGTAAAAACATTTGTTAACAGAAAAAGCACAGGCTCATGCGGAAGCAGCCACGTGTGGTTCAGTTCACAAAACAGAGTGCGATGCAAAAATGCTCTTCACCTTAATTCTTCAGGAAGGAGCTGAATGACCCAGTATTTATTGCAGCTTCTTATTGGGTTCAAATAAAAACCATTAGACAAACATTTTTAGTCATTATTTTTGCCTCCCCTCTACAGACAAGAAAGGTGGGTTTTTCAGTTTTATTTATTTTTTTAGAGAAACAAGAAAAGAACCCCACAGAACCTAAAGATTCAGATGAAAGGTACCTGAATTAGCGAAGAATTAGAGTGAACAGCATCTTTTATTTAATTGTAGTGGTGTTATCTGTACCTTCGGCTACATGCAAAAGTCGAGCATGTTGCAAGATGTAGAAGCAAATGGCTGGCAAACCTGCTACAACAGTGTTGTCATTACTGAGAGGGACGCTGCTGGAGAGGCAGCGGGCCAGCCCAGCCCAGCGCGAATCACTGCTCACTCTGCCCTTACCTCCCAGATCGAACAAGCAAAAGCAGGGCTCTGACTGCGGGATAACTGAAAATCATCAGCCATCACCTGACTAAGGACTAAATTGTGTTCCTTATGCTCCAGGTCACAGTTCTGAACACGTGGATGTGGCAGTGTCAGTCCTTCTCCCCTCCATTGCTACCCAGATCCAGACACGATCAGTTAAGACACACAGAAACCTCCTGAAACACTTTTGTCATGGGAAACGCTGTATGTTTTTTGAGTTGCTTCCCATCCATCCCTTCCAAGAACTCTCTATTAACGTGGGCCAGGCTTTATCACTTTCCAGAGGCTGTGCGTGGGCAGCCCGTGAGAAGCGAGGGCACCTCCCTGAACGCTCTGTCCTGTCTGACCAGAGCTGAAGCACTGGCCGGAGCTGCAGGGCAGTCCTTGGCTCCTGCAGTCAGTCCCCCCTGCCAGGGCTACCATCCATCTGCAACAAAAACAACTGCTCTGCTATTTCAAGGTATGAGGGTCTTATCTGGGGTCAGGATACATCGTGTTTTTCTTAGAAATACCAGGAAAAGCATGTTCACGCTAACAGAACAAAGGAAAAATCCAGACAAGGGCCCAACTTGCGAGCAGTTGCTCTCCTTCCTGCTCCCCTGCAGATGTCCAATTCTGACAGCTACTTCACAGCCCAGCAACGGAGAGGATTCTGTTCTTGCTGATGGGCATCAGTTTTGAGGCTGTCTATCAGGGAAAGGTGAAGGCTGCTGTTCTAACAGGAGCACGCCAGGCTTGGCACATGCACCCAAGAGGTATCAAGGCCGAAAGCCCAGCAGTGCTGAAGCTGTACGGTAACGGGTAAGCCTAGAGAAGCAGCTGCACACGAAGCAGTGGAGAGGCCTCCACAACGCCTGTCTGTCTGCCCAACAGCTGCAGGCCCCAGAGCCCAGGCTGCGCAGGAGGGGTTTGGCCCGGGGAATGGGTTGTTTCTACACCATTCGGCTCCCTCCTTTGAGAAAGCGAGGGCTTCTCAGTCTCATAACTACACCACCAGATCCTGAATGCTTGCAGCACATACACTTCTTGAGAACACCAGCTTAATACATCTGTTGTCAGCTGCTTCAGGAAAAGAATCAGATGACAGATTTTCGGAGGGTGGAGAGTCTGAAACCCACCAAGCCCACGAATGGCAGACACGGAATGAAAGTGCCTGACCACAGAGAGGTATCACATCTGCGGGTGATCTCCTCTGCACACTTCTGCTGCCTTACAGAGGTGTTTAAAGTGGGGGACCATGCACACCTAAACCACCCCTGGGCTGAAACTGTAACTCACTGCATTTCCACCCTATTCTGTCTCCACAGGCACGCTCTGGTGCTGGCTTTGCCCCGCACATCGCTACTATTGCTGTAACGGTTCACCTCTGATCCCTCCTACACGAGGCTGCCCTCCCCAGTCCGTCATGCTGTGCACACCTAACTCACAGAGGGGGAACACAAGGACCTGCTGCACTCCCCCCTTCCCGGGGGAGAACACGCTTCAGCACCCGGCTTTCAGAAAGGTGGGGAGGAGGCCCCTGGAAGGAGAGGTTTGTCTGTTCAGCAGCACACGCGCTCGAAGGGGAGGGCAGACGCTGCTGCTTGCACATTCCCAGCCCCTCTGCCCAGTCAACTGCACCTCCAGATCTCACGGCGCCAATGCAATGTTTTTCCCTGTAATAATGCCAACACTGTTGTACGCATCAGTGGAACGAGCTGCAATAGAGCTCTGGGACACGGGGGAAGGAGGATAAAAACCTTTCATCCTATTAGGAGCTGTGAGGTTCCGAGAGCAGATCATTGATAGCATTGCGTGTAGCTTATCTTCCTCCTCCTCATCATCGTCAACAGAGGCAGAGCGGCTGGCAGCTAAGTGGTGGTAGTTAATAGTTACTGCTCAAAGAAAATAGTGAAAGAGGAGCATAAGAAGAGAGAACTCGACTCTGCGGGAAAGCTCAACAGGACACGTTCAGCAAAGACAAAGGACTTGAATCCTGCCCTCTTCTTGAGGCACAAGCTCCTATAAATGGGTATGAAAAATGAGTTTCCTGCAGAAAAAAACCATGCTGCACCACACGCAGGCCAGCTTTTGGTTGTGCACAGGCTGTGTTCCCAGAGCACACACCATGGCAGTGGAGGAAGGTCCCAGTGCCAGCCTGCAGGAGGTGAGCATGCTTTTTAGGAAAACTCCATGGGGATTCTAGGCTCAACTTGCTTCTCTCCTTCACCGTGCCCTTACCAATGCTGCGGCCCCTTTTCCACTCTGAACCATGTGCCAGATGCGCCTGGAAGCAAACACCCTGCTCCCCAGCTCGCCCTGTCCCGCACTCGGCAGGCTGGGCCGTGCTGAATGCGCCCGGGGAACCTGCAGCCCCTTCAATTCACGCTTCTGCTGGTGCGTGGACTTACCTGTGCGCATCCAGAAGCCCTAATAAAGCACAGCCACCACCGTGCTCGGGGTTCTGCTGAGATTTCTGCTTTTTCAGCTGCAGTAAGTCCCAATATGAGCAGTAAATCCAAATCCCCTGCAAACTTTAGGGTCTGATCTTCCTGGGAAATTCTTGCTTCCTTGCCAAGGGGAACAACACTGGACGTGCTGCTTGAGAACCAGCTCAAATGCCTCCCTGCGTGTCAGCAATTTGCATTCACTGATGACATGAGGTGGTTTGGTGCTTGGGAATTCATTTAGTTTCCTTGGAAGGGCCTTTGCTTATCCATTGTTAAGTTCTTGCTTCCAAACCAGGAAAACTTAGCCCAGGGAGTTCTTGGGGTACTTTAAAGAATTTATGGTTGCTTTTTTCCTAATAACAACGGTATGAGCAAGCAGTGTGGCCAATCAAAATATCCTCACTTTGGGAGCACAACTGCTCTTGGCTAGCCAAGCAATCTTTTTGCTTTTAGTCTCAGTTTGCAAGCCCAGGGGAGTATTTTGAAAACTTCCTCTGCAAAACACAGAGTAAATATCAGTAAGATTCCCAACTCCATTTCCACTAAGACAAGAAGTTTCACTGCATGAAGGAAACCTACAGTAAGCTGTACCTGTTGATCACAACCATCACAAGATGAAATTCTGTGATACCTTTTTTTCCCCTCCTCAAAAACCTGGCTTGCGCGTTACCTTCAGTGACTTCCCAGGATATTACTTCAAGGTTTTTTTAGGGTTTGTTTGTTTTCAACATAGCAGAACAAAGGCACTTACTGTTATCATGCTTGTGTCCTGGATAGATAATTCTGAACACGTAGTCTGTAGAGGTGTCTTCAGCTGGCATCTCCTCTAGGTCCACTGATCTGTTGCTGTTCCGTTTTCGAAGCTTTGGAAATACCTTGCCCTAGAGAAAATAACAATTCCATTCATTCAGCTACGAATGAGTGACAGAGCACAACAGACCAAGTACTAATAACCTTTGGCATCTTAAATCTTAGAAGTTAAACTCTCAATGTTGGGAAGAGGTGAGGGAGAAAACAACAGCAGATTCCAGTTCATTGCCCAACGAGGCAATGAAGCTATGAACAAGGTTTATAGATTATCTGTATAAGAACCAAACTGCACTAAACGGAGTGGTTTTGCCTCCCACTTTGACTTCCAGTTGCCCAGACCCGGTGGACCAGCGCGCTGTTGCAGAGACCCCAAAGCCCAGCTCCCCACGAGCAGCTCGGCAGCTGAGCAGTACCTTGCCCTGCTGGGACCACAGCGGCGGCTCCAGCTGACCCCGAGGCAGGAGACCGTTCTCCAGACAGGAGAGAAAGGCGAGGAGGTGACCTCCCTGGGGGAAGTGCAGCGGAGGTCTCTGGGTTCCATCCTGGCTCACCAGGACTAACGTCCATCTGCTTTCTGCTGCAACGGAGGACGAGAGGAGTCCACGCTGTTACACCAAAACCTCTATTTTTTGCTCTTACCTTCTAAGTAAATTTTATCTGTGATCATCTCTAAGCAGATAAATAAGCCTCTGTAAGTCACAGTGTGATCTAGGGACGACCTCAGTCCTTTAGTCCTAAAGAAGCTCAAGATAGAAGCAAACTATGACAGGCCTCATGCAGAAACATTTGAAGTGATTCTGAACACTGATATAATAAGTAATAAAGGAATAACTAAACCAAGTCTCTGGTGTATGGCAACTGTAACTCAAATCTGACTCCAAATAAAATTTCTCAATGTTCTTTGTCTTTGCTCTGTGATTTTGACTTAAGTCCTGTGGCAAGGAAAGCAGTGGGAGAGATGTTTTGATCCGGATTCCTCTCCCTGCACTGAGCAAAATGGGCTGCTGAGGCCTGGCTGGTCAGGGGGTGACAGAGGGTGGCTCTGGGTGCACGCACCCCTTTCTGCAGGCTGGGGATCCCACCACAGACGTGGCTGACAGACCTGCTTATTTCCCCCTCTCCTTGCTTGTAATGGTCAGTGGATGGAGGATCACACTTAACAGAGCCGAAGCTTCCACATTCAATATGACTCGTTTCCCACAGGCGCTGTTCTGCACAGATGCTCAGAAAGAGCAAAGCGCACAGAAAAACCAAAGAACAGAGAAAGCAGTCGACAGCTGGAGCAGTGTCAGGCAGAGGAGTTCTTACCAGTGAAGGCACCTGAAGAAGGAAAACGGTCTGCCTCCCCTAGCAATAGCCCCCAACAGGCACCATATAAAACGGCAGCAGCATTAACATTCACCTGGCAGAAAGGGGGTCTGACCCCGTGAGAAGAAGGTTTATGCTTACGCTGCTGATGGCAGTGGATGCAGACGATCTGGCTGAGCGGCACTATTAATGCGTAGTCCCAGTAAACACTGCAGGGAAGGAAAAAGTGCAGGAATCTTTTTTTTTTTTCCCCCATATTCAGGAATGCTTCCAGTTCCATGCACCCAATTAAAAAGACTCTGCTAAGTTAAGAACTGCTTACTAATTGCGGTCTGTTAAAGTAAATTAATAGTCAAGTAAAGGCAAAGGAACTAGTTCTCCCCTTTGGAAACATCCGGCACCAGGTTTTCAATAATCTCCCTTTCCTCCTTCACCTCCCCTCCCGCCCCACTGCCCCACACCAGGTTACAGCAGTGCCCTGGCTGAGGTTAAAATGCCTGGGCACAGACTTGGTGATGGTTTTTAGCTGGGTTTTAGGCCAGCCTTGCACAACTGACTCAGGGGCAGCAGCGTGTAAATCCACTGGGGCCCAAGCTTACAGATTAAACACTGGCAACAGCTCTGAACCCTTCTGAGAACAACCTCGACACAGTTCAGCAATAAAAGCAAGGGTAGAGGGCTTCATTAATGTTCCATTAAAGTGACACAAGAAGTTTTAGAAAAAGAATGGTTTGGATTAAACACTGGAGAGCACTGTTCTGGGGCTGAAGGAAGCGCTCCCTGAGGAGACGTACCAGCCTGCTTCAAGACTTCACCTGCCTTTCCACTGAAGCAGAATGCCAAATCAGATTAAGAACGGATCTAGCAAGAGACAATGGCACCGCAGGTCTCTCTTTTGAGGCTGAAATTAGCCACGCTTGCCAAGCGATCTGTGTCCCTCTGAAGGAAGGTGCTAGAACTGCAATGACAGAAGGCAGTGTTGAACCCTTCCTGCTGGAAACCTGGAAAAGTGGGCTTCTGTTTTCCTTTTGAAAAGGTCTTATATCCAAGTGCACTACAGGACCTTTGGAGAGTTGCTTCATCTGTGGCAAAACAGGAACAGAACTCAAGCCGTCCGACACCTCAACTTCTGCACTATTTAGAAGTCCTTCACCTAAATCGGCCCTGTTACACTTGTATTGCCAAGTATAAAAGGAATAAACACCGTCAATGCTTCTGATCTTTTCCTGAATGCAATGGCTACCTTTTCTCCAGCTCTGAATCTCCCAGGGTTCCATTCATCAGCTGATTTGGAGTCCACTTCAACGTCAAGCTATCTGCTGCCTGATGGAGGGAGAGGTACCCAGGAATCGCCTCCAAGTCGTCTTTCTGCACAGAAGCAACCACAGACAACGCAGGTGACTCAAGTGCACAACTGCGATCGTCACGTTCCAGCCTCCCCATGCCTCCCAAATTCCAGAGCAGGGCATTACCTAGGAGCTGCTGAGGGAAACCTTAACACCAGAAGTACTGGCATTCAGTACTGCTATTAAAGAGGGGAAAAACCACGGTACAGTCACTGGGTTTATGAAATACAGTCCAGCGTGCCTGTTTCTAGGTAACCACTTCACCATTTACATCGGTCAGGCAGCAAAAGCATTTGTCACGTCTTAATCTACCCCAGCACAACAGAGTCAAGTGGGAAGGCAGCACTGTCCTGAGGACGTTAACTGATCACCTGACGAGCCGAGGTTTTGTTCTTACCCACACTACGGACTTGCCAGGTCACAGTCAGACACCACTTGTGTGGACTGGCCCGAAACTCCATGCACTCACCGGCTGGACTAAGACGTTGTTTTTCCCATACAAGAGGTGTGTTCGGGAGTTCTGGTGCAATGACTCCACGTACTCCCTTGCCGAAGCAGCAAAGCGATCTTCTGACGTGCTCCCGCTTGAATGCCGTTTCCGGATCTAGCACACACAGACACAGTCAAGGCAGAGCAGGCAGGACAGGAGTGACTGCACCAGCAGGCCAACAACACAGGAACAGTTCCAGTTAGATCCATCTCTGTAGAGAGGAACTTCTGGAGCCAGGAGACCTTGCAGAGAGATGATCTGGGCTCTAGCTCCCCCCTGGCCAAAGCAGCTTATGTTTTTGGACTACTTGGTCAGATCACAAGCCTCAAAAGCCACAGAATTTAGTCCTGGCTTTCAAACTTTTCTATGTACAGATGAAGAAGACGTTTGGGCCCAATGGACTCCTGATCTGTGATAAAGGCTCCATGACAGAAGAGGAAAGAAAGGTGATTTTAAATTCAGATCTCTCCCTTCTGAGGCTGGTGTTATTGTCAACCCGTGCCCCAACTCAGAAGCAGGTGGTATTTTACACAGTAAATACCTACTCCCAGGGCTGGGCGCTTCGAGGGAGAGTCTTGGCGGCCGTGCACTCCCTGAATCCGGTGTCGCTGAACGAGCTCATCTGCGGAGGGGTCTGTCCAGTAGTGATCAGCGGTTTTCAGCTTGGTGTACTCCAGCGCGCATGGCCCAACTACGGAAACAGCCCAGGAGAGAAACCTTAGGAGTCTGTTCAGAAACACAGCCTTATCCTGCTGGCCACGTCCTGGAAGTGAGATTTCCCTCTCAAGCCAAGTGAGTGTTAATGACCACTTAATGATCCTACAAGGTCAGCCCATAATACAGGCAACGCACATAACAACGCATCGGGTCCCATTATCTAGGGCTGTATAAAAATATTCCTGTAGGTCACAATACCCTGCCACAGCAGCATTCGTAGTTAAAATCTGCGAGCAAGAGTTCAGTGAAAAGCCATTCCCATTCTGTTCCCAATGAATAATTAATAATAAAAACAGATGACTGGTCTCTACTGGTCTCAAGCAACAAAACATCATCTTCTATGTTTCTCTATTATAAATAAACTACATGCTAGAGAGAAAAAATCCCATTTTGCAACAGAATCATAATGCAAAAGTTTATAGAAGCAATTTGTTTTCTGTAGCATAAGCAGCAAATCTGCAAGAACTTACCTAGGAGAGAAGCCAGGATTGGGCCACAAACAGGATCTGCCAGTAAAGCTTCTTTTTCATAATATTTACTAGGAATAAGAGATCAGAGTCCAGTTTAGTTACAGCTCTAACACAAAAATTCCAGCAACAGAAGTTTCCTGTGATTATCAAATACACTCTTGCACGCAATGGGCGTGAATAAGAAAACTGTGTATCTAAGCAGCCAGAGACAGGACCAAAGGGATCCAAATCCCCTATTTTTCCTGAACTTGACAGGCAGAAGAAAGGCAGTTGCCAGGATTACCTAGAAAACCCCGAGGCATGCGTCTCCTCTAAAAGCTCTAATGGAGCTTGACTGCTCACCCCTGATCTCACACAGAAATGCCGCGTTGGATTTGCAGGCAGAGAAGGCTTTTACAGCACGGTGCGCCCTGAACTATTTTTAAAGATCATTAAAATACACTGTAAGAATGCTACGGAGAAATTTATTTGGCCTATTTTAGACATCTGCTTTATAATTAGATCATCTCCTAAACCACATCAATAACATTGACTGGATCTCCATGGAGCCAGAAAGGAGCCTAGAACAACCCGTTCGATAAACCCACGCTCCAGACTTCTGTATTTAACAAGACGACCACCTCCCCGCCTCTGCAGCCACACTCTGCCCTGATCAGCTGTAAGCCCAGGCAAAGCACCTTCTCAGAGTGCTCATTCTGCCTCATCTATTTTGGAACTGAGCTCTTGAGAGCAGGAGCTTGCCTTTTGCTAAATGTGTTTACCCAGTATATTTGATCTGGGGCTTTGGGCACCAATGCGATATGGAGACAAACAATAACTCTCTGCAAGCAATTTCGTCAGTTTTCCACTGGGACCAGAAGATCCAAACATTCTTAAACATCTCCTCCATCTGTGAGGAACAGTCTTGAAACGCTGTCAAGAACAACGAGCCACTACAAACAGTAGTTCTTGCAGTGACCCCAAAGCCTGCCCATCACAGCAGGCAACGCAGACTTGTAAAACCACACAGCCTAAAAATCAAAACACCCAAATTTCTTGAACTGGCGATATTCTCGGGTGTCTCTTCCACTAGATGGGGCTCAAGCTCTAAACCAGCTTCTCTTCCTCCAGAACAGAAGAGCTGAGGGACTTAAACATGGAGCGATTGAGCTGCAATGTCACAAAAACGCATGAGAACAAGACTCATGAAGAGGTTCATTTTATTCACCAAGTCAGGTTCCCAAAATCACACCCCTGTAATTAAAGACCTGATCCTAACTCATTTGAATGGACGGAGAAGGCAGTAAGATGAACATGCACAGTACAAAAACCGAGACCAAAACCTCTTGTCACGTCTGCAGGTGAATTACATGGAAAAAAATAGTTTAAGAACCTGGTATCCAAGTACCAGCAGTTGTGTTGGTGTGCTGGACTAAAACGCTTTCATTAACCGTGTCCGACTGCTGCCTCACCTGCAGTTATCAACGATATACTGCACGATCTTGTCGAGCACTTTCTCGATCAACGCTGTCCGCACCCAGATGTGTTTGATGGCCTGAGGTGTCAGCACAGGAGTTTTGCTTGTGGTCGATCCCTGCCTCTTGAGCGGTTCCTGCCCATTTGGCTGATTTTTCCTGCCAAAGGAGATCAAGTAAAAGCAGTCAGAACTGAGACTCTTCTCACAGGACGCTCTCCAGTGAGAAACAGCATGGAGAGGTGTTGGGATACACAGCAGGTATCTGACAAACACGGATCCACACCCCAGCTGCCTACACTGCTGCGTTAGCGCTCCCTGCCACTGCGGTGAGGAGTTTCAGTCAGCCCAGCATCGGGGATTTTCTGAAAATCATGGCTCTAACGATGTAGGATGCCTTGGTTCTGAGCTACGAATAGGTGAAGTCTGCAAGGATTATCTAATTCACAGACAGACGCTCAGCAAGCTCCAAAAAAAGCTCCTGAACAGGTCCGTATTAGGTATCTCAGGCTAGGTAGTCACCTACCAAAAATATCCTTTCTGCTTCTGAAGCTTAAGGAAAAGCCCAGCACTGGAGCTCCTACAAAACTCCCACACACCAGGCTGAAAGGAGTGGGCTGTAAATCCACTGCAGACAAAAGAATGACAAAACAATAACAAAATGCAAAGCGCACCAGAAAATAAGTCGCGCCAGATGAAGTTTGCTCCTTATCAAGCAGAGCTTCACACTTTGCTGGGAAAGCCCCAGGAAGGGTGGTAAAAGATTTCCTGTCCTCCCGCTTGCGCTGGGAGACGCGAGCCACAGCCCCAAGAAGACACAGAGCTGTTTCAGCTGGAGATGTTCCCACCGACACCAGACACACAGAGTGGGATTGGAGCGAGCACAGGCAGAGCTCTTCCTCCTGCCATTGCATCCCCAGGCCATCCTTGGGCACAGGCCCATCTTCTCATCCTCTGTAAAGCACCATATACACTACAACACAGCCTGTACTAGCAGCTTGGCAGCGCAATCCCATCTCCTACCACCTACAGAACGACAACAAGACAACTAAGAGATAAGCAAAATCAAACTGAGAAACTACGACGATAGCAAATGAGCATCCGGAGCCAGCTGGGAGCGCGTTCCTGCAGCACAAGCCAGCACAGCAACAGGTCCACCTCGGAGATGGGAGCTCACCGCTGCCTTTCCGTGCAGGACGGCAAGCTGGCTGTGCCGAGCAGCATCAGCTCCCAGGCGCAGCTGCCAACACCAACGCAGGGGCTGCTCTGCTGAGCCTCTGAACCACGCAGGAGCTGTCGTTCCTTCCTGAGGAGCTCTCTGCTGCCCCGTCCAGGGAGGGACGCTGCGCCCAGGCACGCCGTGGGATGGTGCTGCACGAACAGGATGGCATCTTCCTCTGTAGACCCCAGCGCGCTGTGCTGTCGGCCACGCCACCGCACAGCTTCCCGTGGCTGGAGCTGGATCTTGCCTCAGGCCAGGGAGCAGCACAACGCACGTGCTGTTATCCACGCCGGGTGTGCTGCCACAGCGAGCATCCACCTCTCAGCCACTGAGTACTGGTGTCCAAAACACATTTTCCTACTGACAACAACGCTTCCTTCAGTTCTTTGGTGGCACTGATGCAAATTACCACTTGTCACTGCTGAGACAGTTAATGGCCTGAAGAGGTTTGGAACCAGAGACTGATTCTGGAGCTGAATGTGTTGCCTAGAGCTTGCCAGTTTCTAAAAGGTGACCCACAAAAAGCAAAATGGGTTTTTCTCTCCATTTCTCTTTCCTGCTGCCTAGCAAAGCAGCTGAAACGTGAGTTTGTGTTCCCTTCCTCCATCCCCACCGGCTCTGCCTGCGGCATTAGGTATGTAAGACAAGATGACAACGCTGCTCCATAATAAATACCTAACGTGCAGCAACAAGTCACAACGCACAGCTTCTGTAACAGGATGTCCTGTGAAGGTTCCATTGTATCCAAACGAAGAGAGAAACCCTGATGCCTACAACAGCCTGCAGCAGAAAACCCAGGCTCTCAAACGACCCTGTTCTTTGACAGCAACTAGGCCCCCTTTTGGGAAAGTGTTCAGTCACAAAGCTAAACACAACAGTTGGGGGCTTGAGTGAGAGCTGAAACTCTCCTCCGCATTGCCAAAGTCCTCGCTCCTCCACCAGGCCACGACAGAGCCTCACACAGGCAGTGGCAACCCCAAGCCAAGAAACGCACACCACCAGTAACACCGGAGGAATTCAAACGTGTTTAGCTGCGTCCCAAACAGGGGCCAAAGCCTCAGGAGCAATCAGACTTCATTTCGCAGGTCCAACGAAGCGAGTCCATCCCCTGCAGCATTTCCTAACAGTCTCTCTGCTGTGCACATTTTCTACAGCAATTAAGATCTGTGGTTGTTAATAGCTGAAAACAACGCAAAATTTCTCCAAAAGAAACCACAGAATTTAAGTTCAGTTGCTCCTCTCTGCTAGAGGACACAGCCAAAGGTCTCGTGGTTAGAGCAGGGTTCAGGTGGGCTCTTAACTGAGGAGAAATTTCAGTAGAAAGCAACCTGCTTCCCAACACTTAAAGAACAAATTAATAACATCCCAGCCTGCACCAGTAGGCACACAATTTAAAAATATATCAAAAATAGGACGTATTTGTTAAAAACTACATAACAAAGTCTAATATTTAGAAGTCTAATAAATATAAATGCCAGAAAACTACACAGAAATGTAAGCATAAGTGCTAATTTAAACAACTGTCAATAACTGAAGACTGCAAGGCAACACAAATTGAAGCCAAGCTCTCTTGACATAGCCCCACTGCGTTCCTGTCTACACACAAGAAGAAACCACTCCTGTCCCGAGTTCACACCACCAGACACTCATCCCACAGACTCCTTCAGTCAGCAGAGCCACGTGGAAAATTATAATTGTGCTGCTCACCACTATCAAGAAGTTTAGGACTTCCAGCCGTCCCAAGCCCTTGGCTGCAGCACACATTCAGCTGTGCTCAAGTCCAGTGCGTACTTCACTGCTTTCCTACAGTCCTGCTGACCGCCCCTTCTCGAGTTCATCCTTCTTCCTATCGTTCTTTGTACCCATTAACTATTTCTACCATAATACCCACAAATCCTCTGTTATTGGCTTGGTAAGGAGCATACCAAAGAGTTTTCCAGTTCCTCTTGCCACCCACAGTCCAAACCAGTCCACCACAGCCTGACTGCGAGCACTCTAAACCCACCAGTTATTATTCACTTGTGCTGCTCCGTGTGGGCTGGATGTGGTCATCCGCTACACTGTGAATCAAAACAAAACACCAGAGACCCAGCTCCCAACCTCTGTCCCTTTGCTGTCAGCTCAGTCAAACAAAAACATCTGTCATAACCTTACAGCCACCAAAGGGACAAAGCTGCAACCGACGTGGCCAAGAAAGACCCCTCTGCACGCACCCAGCAGCCTCCGTGTCCTGTGTGGCACACACCTCGTGTGAGTTTTGCTGCCAAACAGACGCCAGCCTCACCTGCCTTCTGCCTGCTGCTGCAGCTCCTGCACCTTCTTGCAGACGTCTCCAGCGACAGCGTACGTCTTGCCAACCTTGGTGAACAGCGCTGCCACCTTGTCCGTCCGCAGGAAGCCGGCAGCCCTGCGCTTCAGCATGTGCAGGAGACACGCTTCCACAACGCCTGCAAGAGAGGAGAGAACGGCATGGGCACCGTTGTCCTTCTGCCTTCTCTTCAGTGAAGAGACAGACCTCATTAATGTTTGGGAGACCTCATTCATGTTTATCAATATTTAAAGGGTGAGTGTCACGAGGATGGAGCCAGGCTCTTCTCGGTGACAAACAATGATAGGACAAGGGGTAACGGACACAAACTGGAACACAGGAGGTTCCACTGAAATTGGAGAAGAAACTTCTTCTCAGTGAGGGTGACAGAGCCCTGGCCCAGGCTGCCCAGAGAGGTTGTGGAGTCTCCTTCTCTGCAGACATTCAAAACCCGCCTGGACGCCTTCCTGTGTAACCTCATCTGGGTGTTCCTGCTCCGGCAGGGGGATTGGACTGGATGAGCTTTGGAGGTCCCTTCCAATCCCTGACGGTCTGGGATTCTGTGATTCTGTGAAGGCATCTGCCAACACCCACCGGGCAGGCGTGGGGTCGAGAGAAAGGGGTTGGGGACAAAGAGACAGACAAGATCTCAAAATCAGAGGGTGCGAGCATGCGTCTGGTCTGCAACAACCACCACCTCGTGAGCGACAGACAACGCCAGTGCAGAAATGAACCCAATTCTACTGAAAATGAACCAAAGGCAAAACCTCTCCTCCACTCCTCGTGGCAGAACAAGGTTCCCTAACTCAAGATACAATGAGCTGGAAACCTGCTTCTGCTGTTGACAGCTCCTATTTATCCTTGTGAGCCGCCGCATCCATTCCTCCCACTTGTACTTCTCCACATGGTCTGGTGTTTGCAATGAAAAGGACCACTTGGAGGTCATACTTTCCTGTTATTTGCTAATAATTCCTAAAATCACGGTGCAGGAATTTTAGCACTGGCCTGTGAAGAATGATACTGGCATGAAGTCTCCCATGTAGGATACACAGAGTTCAGGTTCAAACCTGAACCAATACCTGAACGTGAGAAACTGGTATTTAACCAACCGCAGTTGATTGCTGTCTATCGTTTAATAAATCTACAGACCACACAGCTTTCACTGCTCCAGCACCTTCATTTGCAGAAGCAAGGCAGAACAAATCATCCTTTTATTTCTGATTATTAAGACATTAACTCTTCCTGTCCCAAATGGAAGTGAGATACTTCAATCATGTCACCTCTCATTGAAAACAGGTAGGAAAAGAACAAAAAAAGTCTACCCCCTCGACAGCCCTGTGTGTACCACTCTCCTCGGGCAAAGGGAAGCCTGAGAAATGGATGAGCCATGTGCAAACATTACTATCACGTTGGTTAACATGACTGCGAAGGAACTCGGATGTGACTACGGTGTACATGGAAACCCATGGGACAGGTAGGGCTACCAGGAGAGTTAAAGCTGCTTTTATGACGTGTTTCACTGTTTAAAATGGCATGTTCACGATAAAACCACAAACTGCTCCTAGAGCACTGCTGCCTGCAGAGCTCTCATTCCGTGGTGGCTGATACAAAGCTCAGAGAAATGAGGAGGCTGGTGGAGCAGAGACGTGCAGGAATCAAAGCCAGAGCTGCCCCTTCTTCAGACACGAACCACCCATCAGCATCGGTGTCCAGTCACAGCTGACCTGGTGCCTTTGGGTTTGGGGTTTTTTGTGTGTAGTTTGTTTTGGTTTTAATATTCCTGAACTCTGGAACAAGTTTCGCTGAGGGAAATGGACTCCTGAGTTGGCTGCGTGGAGAAGAGAGGCTTGGTTGTGTTCCTGTGCTAACAGAAGGGAACACACATCAAACACAGCAGCACGATGGCTGGTACAGGCAGCTGGGAAGAGGACAAGGATGATGCCTTCCACCCACCCAGATGATGGGAAAAACATTTCCTTTCTGGCGAAAACAGGGAAGAGAGGAGACTTCTAACATCAGCCCACTCAGTCCTCCCTCTCTTCCTTCACATCAGGAACAAACAGATTAAACCCAGCGAAGTTGAACATCACCAGCACACATTGCGGTTCACCCTCCATGACGAGTGGTCCCCAGCGGCTCCAGGCTCTCTGGTATCCACACGTCCGCAGCTACACAGGGTTTGTCACCTCAACACGGTCACAAATGGCAAGGCCTATAATGACCTTTACAATAAAGTCATAAAATCCGGTAAGACAGGCTCACCATCCATCCCCTAGCTTTGGACAAAGGTTAAAAAGCCAGTGAACTGGGAAGAAAATATAACGTACTCCAGTCTGCGAGGGGACAGAGATGCAGCCACAACAGGCCCACCCAGGAGGTTCATTTTGCAAACCTGAGCAACGGTGGTCACCAGGAAAAGACCACACCGCACTACTTCGGCCTGGCAAGACGGCATCAGCAATCTAACCAGCTCTCACTTCAACTGCTGCAGGAAAAGGAAACAAGACAAATACAACTAAAACCCAAGCCCTTCCAGTCTGCCAGCTTCTAAATCAAGACTGCAGATGACTCACCCAGTCAACACCGTCCACGAGAAGGGACAAAGGAGCTCAGATCCGTTCATGCGAGGGAGGGGGAAGCCCAGCGTTACCTGCAAGGTGCGCTCACCAAACCCTGCAGAGGGCCTGAGCTCGGCCCCCGAGCGATGCTCTCCTGTGCGCAGCGACAGCCCGTCCAGCAGCAAATCGCAGTCAGAAGTGCCACGTTACGTTTTCCTCACGAGTGACAAACGGTGCTCCATCTGCTCCGATACACAGCGCACCCCTGCCAAGATCCGGCAGCTGGTTTGGGAAGGCAGCAGTATTTTGATGCACTTTAAGCCTGACATTGCCCGGTGCTGAGCACTGCCTGAAGACTCCCCCTCGTTATTGTACTCAATGGCTTCCAAATCCCACAATACCCGAAAGCCTGCGTCCAAAAAAGACCTATCCTGGCTGCCCGGTCCCTGAACATCTCCAGCACTGCCACCCTACTTCTTTGCTGTGCAAGGCTGAAGAACGCCCTGCTGAATGAACAGAAGAATTAAGAGAGGCGTTTAGGAGGTATTAACAACTTCACCTTTTTTGTCGTAGCACTCTGGGAAAAAAGACAACTCTAATTGGCTTCCTGCTACCGCGTCCTCACCACACACATTAACCTAACGTGTGTTCAGAAAGCACAACCGTTCGCTCTCAGAGAGCAGAAAGCAACGCTACAAAAACAAATTGGAAATGCGCCGTGGGATCACTAAGCCACTATTTTGCTTTCAACTGTGAAGCCAGATACGTTTTTAAGCTACTGGATAAAATCTGACAAAAGCTAAAACTTCCACGGAATGGCCTAACTTCCCTCAGAGACAGCCAGTGGCATTAAATACTGATGGCCTGGGGACTTGGGACTCTTCGCTTTTTAACGATCTTTTAGTGGGATACAACTAATCTGAGTTAGCAAAGCCAAGTCCTCTAATTGCATACCCCGAACTAATTCTCTGTAAAACAGAGAAGTCAGCATTTCTCTCTTCTTCTACTCCTAAGTTGATTTAGGCTGCAAATTCTCCAGAATAGATTTGATATATTCCCTCAGTGCACAACCTATAGGAGAGCCACCACAACTGAAACTCCAAATTAATCCCAAAAGGAACCAGGAGACAGGTGCTACTTTCATAGCCTCTCCTCAAGCTGCCTGCTCTGAAAGGTGTCACGTAAACGCTGTCGGCGAAGATGCCAAGAGCCCAGGATGGTGCTGTGCTGTGCTGTGGCTGCTTCTTCCAACGCTCAAACACGGACAATTCAAACACACACAGGAAAACCCTGCACACACCGAGCCATCCTCCGGTAAACGAGTAACTCGGGAGATTGGCAAGCCCTGTGGAAAGCGGAATGGCTGGAATGAACAAAACAGCACATCTCATGTACTGACTGGTAATGAAGGACTTGGGTTTTCTTTTTATTATTATTATTTTTAATAACTATGAGCATTTGAGCATTCACAGCATTCAGCTGACTTCTTCAGCATAAATGCCCGTGCTATGCAAATCCCCCTCCTGTTTCCAGGGCAAATGGGCAAAGCTGCTGTTGTGCCAGAAAGCAGACAAAGAAACACTGGCCCCTCTCTGATATTTCCATGCTGTTGTAACCCAGATAAAACCTCACCGAGTGCTACAACAAGGTATTCATACACTTCTACACCCACTGCCTCTGAAAAAAATGGCGTGATTCACCTTTCCTTGTGATCCCTCATTTAATTGCTTATTGCCTTCCAGTTCCACTTCAACCAGCCTCGACACGCTGCTGCTCACATGGATAAACAGAATATCCAAAATTAAAAAAAACTGGCTATTACTTTCTGCCTTAAGGTCCCACTGCATCAAGCCCTGTAGAAACACACAGACGGTCCAACACACATAGGTAGGACTGATGAAGAGCAGAAGAAAACACGTATACATTTATCCCACTTTTTGCAGTGAGAGAACAGCATTCCTGAATACTTGAAAGACTCATCAGGACCTGAGGATCGAGGCGGTTATGAGCATTTTAGCTGTAAGTGGGATGGACAGTAGGTCACTGTGCTTCTGCTCTCTAGGAGGGAACACCAAAGTCCCCCCCATGAGCAGGATGGAGGAGGAGTCCTGGCCTGAGAGATGCAAGACCAGACGTCGTATGGCAACGGCTCCTGCAGGCTCCTCTTGGGCATCCTAGGATGTGAGCGTGACTGCACCAAGCACGGCTCCCGAGCAGCAGCTCTGGCACCGCTTTCCAAGCGGAACTGCTGCAAGACAACCACCCCCGTGCTTCTCCACCCGCATCACGCACAAGAGCCCAAGCGTGGCACTGTCCCCTGAGAGGAGGACCAGGACCCACAGGCACACCCCTGCTGACCCCTCTCAGCAAGCAGCTCACACCAGCAAACAGCCGCTGCAGTCAGGGGACATCTGCAGGCGGCGAGGGCAGTGCCTCTGGTGGCACACAAGCGGGAGCCCGGTGCCGATGACACCTCTGCACGCCAGGCTGTTTCCACTCGCGGGAAGCGGGAGCATCTGCGCATCGAACACAAAAACAGCAGCGGGGGCGAGCGCTGCTCGGCTGCCCGGGGGGTTCTGCCAGGCCAGGTGGAGCAGCACCGGGATGCTCTTCAGATCACAGCCGCGGGTCCTGTCCAGCAGCCATCACAACGGCTCTGCAGCCAGCTGCTGTTCTGCTCTGTCTTCCAATTAGAAATAAAGACAATTAAAAAAGAAAAGCAGCTTTCCGGATGCCCGAAGCAACGCAGCAATAATTCGTTCCAAATCTTAAATGAAGCAACCTGCCTTCAGAAATAACCGCAAAGAAGTGCATTGCTGTTGCTTAGGAAACAGGCTCTCTTCCCACCTTCGCTGCTGGTTTTTTTTCCTTTTCTTTAAAACAATAAAATATTAATGAAACAGATTTAGTGAAAAGCACAGCAGGCACAGCTTTAATTATTAATAAATGCTGCAGCTGCCACGGAGGGCAATTTCCACAGCGACCGTCCCTAAAGCCCCAGTATTTAATTATTCCACCGTGACATTTCTCATCGCGAGGACCTGGCGTGACATCAGTCCCCAGCTGACAGCAGCACACACGTAGTGGGTGTTTGCAAGGGGAGAGGCACTGGAGTTAGCTGCTGGGTCGCCTCTAAATGCACGTCCCACGGGACGAGAGATTGATGCACCATGTCCGGTTCTATGCGTAAGGCTCCCTCGAGTCTGGGGTCAGGTCATGGTCCCAGCCTGAACAAACCTGCAGAGGAATCACCTCAGGCTGCAGAATCCTTTAAGAGACATGAGAGGACTCTGAGACTGGTGCTTAAATGGCTTTACAGAGAGGAAATGCAACGTATTTGAGGTGGAGCTCCTCAGCTCCACTTACCTCTTCTCTCTTTTCACAGAATCCCAGAATGTTGGGGATTGGAAGGGACCTCCAAAGCTCATCCAGTCCAATCCCCCTGCCGGAGCAGGAACACCCAGATGAGGTTACACAGGAAGGCGTCCAGGCGGGTTTTGAATGTCTGCAGAGAAGGAGACTCCACAACCTCTCTGGGCAGCCTGGGCCAGGGCTCTGTCACCCTCACTGAGAAGAAGTTTCTTCTCCAATTGAAGTGGAACCTCCTGTGTTCCAGTTTGTGTCCGTTACCCCTTGTCCTATCATTGTTTGTCACCGAGAAGAGCCTGGCTCCATCCTCGTGACACTCACCCTTTAAATATTTATAAACATGAATGAGGTCTCCCCTCAGTCTCCTCTTCTGCAAACTAAAGAGCCCCAGCTCCCTCAGCCGCTCCTCAGAAGGGAGATGCTCCACTCCCTTGATCATCTTTGTAGCCCTACGCTGGACTCTCTCCAGCAGTTCCTGTCCTTCTTGAACTGAGGGCCCAGAACTGGACGCAATATTCCAGATGCGGTCTCACCAGGGCAGAGTAGAGGGGCAGGAGAACCTCTCTGCCCTACAACCACCCCTCCTGATACACCCCAGGAGGTTTCGTTTCTCTTCTGTTTGAAACCAACCACAAACATTGGATTTCTATTTTCTAACCACTGGATTGAAGCAGTAAAAGCACAGTTTTTGCAGTGCAATAAACCAGCATTTACAAACCCTTCCTCCTGAAAACCCCCACCTCTCCCCAGGGAAGTCTCCTTTTCTGCGCACAAGCCCACAGCTTTGCAGTTCGGTGTTTCCTGCACTCTGGTCATCTGCAATTACCAGAATTAGCATCGTTTACTCGGGCAGCTCTTGGGTTTCAACCAATTCTCCGTGGCAGGCTCTCAGGATTCATCCTGTAGCCTTGTGAGAATAGGTGAAAACCAACTGAACTCCCCCATTTACCCTGGATATGATGTACCCCAGATATATGTATATACCCCCTCCTGTGGCTCTGCTGGATGGCATCAGAAACAAGAAGAAATTTTAACTGAACACCCGAGAGGGCAGGGTGTGCACAAACGCCCCCTTCCCATTTCTGCAGCACATCAGCACTCGCAATTGATCAGCTGAAATCAATGCGGGTTATGCACTACAACCACACTCAAAGACACACGCAAAACCCAACCAGCGTGCAATGGAGACATCAGGAGCACACGGCAGGGCTGGGGGGCAGGACAAAACCACAGAACTATTTTGGGGGAAGAGAGCTGGAGGGTCAGGCGAATCCGCTTTCCGCAAAGCCACTTGACTTTCGAGAAACCAAAAACAGGCAATCCCCATGGAGTTGCAAACTGCAGAACACAACGCTCAGATTGCTGCCTAAAGAGGTAACGCGCAAAACATCTGAGTTAGAAGAACCTTCAGGACAGGAAAATGAAGTTATTTACCTGTTTTAAAGAAAATAAACCCTTTTTTTCCCCTTTAATATCTGACACTAAAAAGCCATAGAGAGAGATGAAAGACACCAACGGGTAGTGTGGGGTACAAGTGGGTCGTTTGTACACACATGTGCATGCTTTTATTTTTTATATATATTTTATATTTTTATATTT
>NW_010181915.1:0-218 GCF_000695765.1 Mesitornis unicolor
GGTACCGTGCCCCTCCCCCTTCACATCTAGTGAAGAACTAGTTCCCAACTTGTTGAGAACCCTTGCCTAAAGAGGTAAGTGAATGTTTGGTATGCTTTAAGTTTGTAGTATTTGAATTGTGAATTGCAATGATGTATTTCATGAGTTGTCCATGAATTATAATAGTGAATTTGTGATTGTTTACAAGTTGTTGTGAATTGCCTGTGGGGGGGGGGAAT
>NW_010181916.1:0-1907 GCF_000695765.1 Mesitornis unicolor
TATTATCATCATCATCATCATCATCATCATTTTTTAAATTATAGCTGAAGGGCAGTCCTACAACTAAGGTCGTCGCCTGGAGTCCTATGGCTTTTAGTCCTCAGTTTTGCTGTGTAGAACAGGAGTGAGGCAAAGGATTTAACTCGTGAGGAACTTGATGGCAGTGAACAAAAAGTGACCTGCCCAGATATTTTGTTGGTGGTGGCAAATAGACAATCATTTAATAAGGAAAGACAAAACCAGTCAGGACATTTCCAGCTGAATGCATTTTCACAAAAAGGTGATAAATCAAAACAAAATTCACTGTCTTTCTGCTTTTTTTTCAATATTCTTTGGGACAATTTTCTGAGATAATTCAGGATAATGAATTCAAGCTCATTCAGGATAGTTCCTGTGGTTAGACAGCTAACAACACATGTTCAAGTCTCTGCTCTAATCTGTACCTCTGGTAAGAAAAAATTATATCTCCTTCTAGTAGATGGAATAAAAACAAATACTGAAAACCACTCAGGAAGACTATGTTCTTCTTTTCTGAAAATCTCTGAAGCACAGACAAACTGGCTGGCCCCAAGAGTGGTTTTCAATTCAGTTAGTTGTAACTATCTGCAATGTCCATGTGTGAGCTACTCGGTTCCATGTTTTTAGTGGAGATGTGGTCAGTACAGTCAATGGAGTTCGTCACACTATTTGTAAGAGCAGATGAAGGTGCCTGCTTTGGGGTGAGATGAACTGCTCTTGCAACTTCTTCGAGTGTATAGGCCAGATTATGCTTGATTGAAATTCAGGTCTGTATGGGCAAATCAGTTGGTCTTTGTCTTTCTAGGAAGACTCCCAAGTCTACCAAGCACTCTAGGGTTTCTACCAAACATATTTTCATGTTTTTGTTTAAACAGCATAGGGCCAATAACTCTTGACATTAGTAAGCATTAGATTTGGGACTTTATGTTTTTCTAAGTGCTTTGTATTGCCTGCACTGACACAGAAATGAAGCACTTCAGATGCATTCTAAAGTACAAAAAATCTACTGACTTTTCCTCATGTTATAGTTACTGAACTTAAACAAAAAGCGCCCGAGTGATATTTTTATGTCCTACAGGAGTCTGTAACAGAGCGAGAATCCCAACCCACTTTCCAGTCTTGAAAGCCTGGATTTCATCCTGAATACTCCACGAACACCAGCACTGATCCTGCAAGCTCTACTTTGGTACATTGAGATCCTCAGGTCTTCCTCGGTACAGGTGGCCACTGAGCTCTGGACTATCTGGAGCTTAACACAACAATTATACAAGACTGTTCACCCCATTAGGGTGGCAACACAAAACAGAATGACAGAATCACAGAATTGCAGGGGTAGGGATTGGAAGGGCCCCCTGAAGTCATATCACCCAACCCCCCTGCCAGAGCAGGATCACCTAGACTAGGTCACACAGGAACGCATCCAGGCGGGTTTTGAATGTCTCCAGAGAAGAAGACTCCACAACCTCTCTGGGCAGTCTGGTCCAGCGCTCTGGTATCCTCACAGTAAATAAGTTTTCCCTTATGTTTAGTTTGAACCTGTGAGCATTGCCCCTTGTCCTGTCACTGGGCAAAACCAAGAGTCTGGTCCCATCCTCCTGACACTAACCCTTTAGATATTTATAAGCATTAATAAATCACCCCTCAGTCTCCTCTTCTGCAGACTAAACAGACACAGCTCTCTCAGCCTTTCCTCCTGTGAGAAATGCTCCAGTCCCCTTCTCATCTTAGTGGTTCTATGCTGGACTCTTTCCAGTAGTTCCTTGTCCTTCTTGTACTAGAGAGCCCAGAATTGGATGCAATATTACAGATGTGGTCTCACTAGGGCAGACTAGATTTGGAGGAGAACTGGCCACATTCCTCTTAATGCACCCCAGGATCCCATTGGCCTT
>NW_010181917.1:0-4705 GCF_000695765.1 Mesitornis unicolor
CAGGTCCCATAGACTTATGTACGTTCAGGTTCCTCAGGTGATCACAAACCTGATTGTCTCCTACAGTGTGAGTGACTTTTCTACCTCAGTTCTTGCTTCAAGGTCCATCCACTATAGAGGTGTGGGAAGAAGGATTCCCAGTTTGAAATGCAAACGATGTGCAAATTCCTGCACCTGGGTCAGAATAGCCAAAGAGCCCAGTATAGGATGGGATCTGTGAGGGTGGGGAGCAGCCTTATTGAAAGGGACCTGGGGATCCTGGTGGACAACAAGCTGAAGCTGAACTTGAGTCAGCAGCGCACTGCTGCAGCAACAAAGGCAAATTGGATCCTGGGCTGCATCTGCAAGGGCATAACTACCAGAGACAGAGACATGATCCTTCCACTCTACTTAGCCCTTGTCAGTTTGTACCTGCAGTACTGTATCCAGTTCTGGTCCCCAGAATTTAAGAAAGAAGTGGACAGACTGGAGAGGGTCCAAAGGAGGGCCATAAACATGATCAAAGGACCGGAGAACCTGCCCTGTGAGAAAAGACTGAAGGAGTTAGGTCTTTTCTCCCTGTAGAAAATAAGGCTTGGGGAGCCTCATCATGGTATTCCAGTCCTTAAAGGGTAAGTCCTACAAATAGGATGGATGCTCTCTCTTCACAAGGAGCCACATGGAGAAGACAAGGTGCAATGGGTAAAAGTGGTATCAGGAGAAGATTGATCTCCACATAAGAAAGAATTTTTTTACAGTGACAACAATCAATCACTGGAACAAACTCCTTCCCAGGGACATGGTAGAATCCCCATCGCTGAAGGTTTTCAAGATGTAATTGGACAGGGTGCTATATAATCTCATCTAGATTCCCTTTCCCACAAAAGGTTGAACCAGATGATCTTTTGACATCCCTTCCAACCTAGGCTGTTCTATGATTCTATAATTCTATGCTTGCTTTTTACTCATTCTCTGCTTGCCTTTCTACTCATTGGATTGGACCATTCTTGTTTTCTGAGGAGACTATCCTTGAAGATCAGGTAGCTCTCCTGGGCCCCTTTTCTGTCCAGGGTGGTTTCCCATGGGATCCTGCCAAGCAGGGCCCTGAACAGCCTAGAATCTGCTCTTCTCAAGCCCATGGTTGTAATTATACTGTTTTAATTTTCAGAAAATATACCATTTCAATTTGTCATTAAACCAATTAGCAAAGTTTTGGTTAGCTAAGATTTTACGTGGCAAAACTTTTTTTAAAAAGAGTTATTAAGTTCTAAGATTGCATCTTTCCTGCATATCATCATCAGACAGGATAATTTGTCATCTAATCCATTTTATAAAATGCAGATGCATTTGGAAGAATAAATGATGAGATCTGGAAACATGATTAAAGATTTAAACTATTTTTGGAAGAGTTAGAAATCTAAGTAGAGTCTGCACTCCCTGTCAGTTGGACAGAATAATCTTCTCAGTATTGTTAGTTGCAGCCTATTGAAGAGAGGGAGAAATGAACTGAAATGAAGAAATGAGGGCATTCCCTAGGATCTGCATCAATCTTTTGGATTTCTAAGACACACCTCTTGGACTCCACCTCTTCAAGTGAGATTTGTCTTGCAGACATCATTTGTACCATTTCCTCTGCCAAGAGCTATTTTTACTGTCAACAATGATCTCACGCCTTTGATCTTTTCTTATCTTACTAATATCTAGTTTTTTCTTTCCCCTTTTGGGGGAAATTCCAGTGTTCCATTCCCATGACAGGCACATGTTGAACTATATCCCTTAAGTTTCCATCATCATGTTCTCCTTAAGTACCCTCTATTGAATAGGGCAATTTATTAAATCGCCTGGTTCTAAGAAAGGTATAACATCTGGTCTGAAAGCAGATGCCAACAGGCCACACTCGGAGGGTGTTGATCAGTGGGTTAACTATAATTTCTTTTTAATATTTAACACAACATACAAAACATGCAGTACATTTTTAGGAAGGTATTTACCCGTCCTGGAAACCAGTTCAAAGTCATTTACTATCAAAAGCAGCCACAGAAAATACCATTCTTTAGCAATGATGGATACTATAAAATCAGCTTTGAAAAGAAAGCTCTATTCCTGACAGTGGTCAGTTGGCCATAATACTAGAATCAATTGATGAGTCTTTCATACTGAAAAGAGAACATAAAGTATAGTAGACTGGAATAATAAACAAGTCTTAAAATGTTTTACAGTGTTTTTTTTGTTTAATAGGTATCAAAGCTGTTAAGGTTTTAGCAGCCACTGATAATACATAAATGTTTAATTATCCAAAAATGAAAAGACAAAGCATACACATTTTGCTTTTTTAACAACTATAACTTTCATATGTAAAACTTAAACTAAAGCCTACTGAAGTCACTGGAAAGACTGACTGACGTTAATGGACTCAGGCTCAGGGCCATAGTGCATCCACAGCTGTCAAGTAGACTAGAGCCAGTATGTAAAGGAACCCATTTTTATATTAAAATTAGTAAAAACTTTGAATTTACAGTGACAAAAGCATATTCCATAGGGAAATACATTCTTAAAACTTCTAGAGAATTTCCTAAATGCAGTGAAATATCCACTGTCCTTTTTTAAAAAACAGTGCTTACATGAACTCCAGTACACCTTCCTACTCAACAAAATTAAGGAAATATGACACACACTACATTTACATCCTTCCAAATAATTCCCAAAAGTTTCACGCGATGCACAAAAAAATCACCACATAAAACAAAACAAAATAAAAAAACCCAAAACAAAACGCAACACAATCGTACAAGATTTTATCTGTGTTTAACTTACTAGGAATAGGTCTAAGGACATCAGGAATGAGAATCTCCACCAAAGCCTGGTATATCACATGGTCACAATTACCCATCCATTTCAGAATAGACTCATTTTTGCACAGAGTAATCAGTTTTCCTTTTGGAAGTCGACTTTCTATTTCACTCAGATTGCTGGTGTGAATAAATTTAACAAATGAAAAAGTATTTACATACAGAGAAGAAAAGTAAAATGGACTTTGGAATTGATAATTTAATAAAAACGTAATAAATGTCTCTGTTACATCCAACTGAAACTCTCTAACTTCTTCATATGAAACTAGGGAAAAATGGCCTCCAAAGTTCTGCTCCAGCCCATAAATTATGCAGAGGTATAATAAAAATGGTCCTTGCAACTTAAACGTACCAGACAGTATATTGTGAAAAAATACTTTGACTTTAGTCATCCAAACAAAGGGGAAAAAATAGAAAATGTATACAATAATTTCAGGGCTGTAGTTTGACATATATCAAAAGCCTATATGTCAAATAGCAGACAACACAAATTTAACCTGAAAAACTACTGATAACAGAAAAGGTTCTTAGCCTATATGTAAACCTAAGACTTTCTTTGATTTTACTCCTGCTGTTGTATTATGATGGTGAACAGTAAACAGAAAGAGATTTACTGACCTCAGTTCAATAGTAGCTGTGTCGTCAGCTGGAGCAGAGGGAGAATAGCGCCAGAAAGTTTGCCACAATTTTTCTATCAGGCTAAACTGAAGATTCACAACAACATCCACTATTGCCTAAAAAAATATAAAACAAGTGCAGATAGTCTTCTACCTCATCCCCGCCCTACCGCAATTCCTCCCAGGTGTATAGCTCCCTTCCTGGTCATTTTGCAGAAAAAATAGTAAAATGTACGTTTATAAATAAACAGATAATATCCTTTTTAATAACTTTTTAGCAACAAATTTTCCAGCTGTCTATATATTTTCTTTCCCTGTAAAGAGAGAAATTCTAGAGAAGTCTTTTTGCAAATGTGCTTTCTGATGGAATAAGCAAAATATTTGAGGAGCACATCAGATACAAGTAGGCTGGTTGCAATGTGTTTTGTGTCAGTCATCCTGTTGTACTGATTCTCATTATAAGACAAGAATTTTCAAAGGATGTTTTATGTGAAATGCCTCTTTTCTCTTACCTCACAGTGCTCACGATAAAGACTTTGCAGTGATTTTATGTCTTCAAGGGTAGTACCATCTGGCAGAGAAGATATTTCAACTTCTCCAAACTCTGGAAGTACTCGAGATGCATCTGTTTCCATGACAACATAACAGAAGAAAGCTATTGTGAAATGTGCCAACTACAGTTCAATTACAAAACATTTAAGGATGATGTAAAGAAATAAAGTCTAGAAGGTCATAATGCCCAAAGAGGAATGGCTTTCATATGGAATGTATTTTAAAGTTGCAAAAAGAGATGTTAAATTATTCTTGACAGATAGCAGTTAGAAGAAGATTTCAGATACATACTGTGCCTGTTTAAAAAAAAGCTAAGACACATTTTCAGAATATGACAGGATGAAGCAGAATATTCATGTCAGTACATAAGAGATTCATATAATTTAATAGCTTTTTTTTTGATCAACTGAATAGTTTTTTGCATTGTCATGCATGTTATGGCTTAGTAGACTCAACAGCATATATTTATTTGAAACGTACAAGATTTTCATCTGTAGCCAAAATGTGCTTTTACTATTTCTCATAAATGTTTCCAAGCAATACACTGTCATGGGGGGAAAAATGCACTGTCATCTGGGGGGACAGTGGAAGCACTGCTGTGAAGGCAAATTCGACTTGTGGCCATCACCTTCCCAGAAGAGGAATAGAAATGGTGACCACTCATTCTAGGGTCAGCGCCAGGAGGAGTGTGGTGACTCAGACGGAGCT
>NW_010181918.1:0-14752 GCF_000695765.1 Mesitornis unicolor
CACTCCCTTTTATGTGACCTGCACAAAACAGAAAGGAAGGTACTGGTCTGCAGACCTACTACCTTCTACCTACTCCCACTAGCCTAGTGCAGACTGAAGGTCCAGTGCATGTTATAATGTACTTCTTTTTGTTGTAGAAGTTCAAGACTGTCTGCGGTTTGAACAGTTTGTAAGTTCAGTGTTTATGTTCTGTACAGTACTGAAAGAGTACAAGGAGGTGGTGGAGTCACCATCCCTAGAGATGCTCAAGCAGTGTGTGGATATGGCACATGGTGGGCATGGTGGTGTTGGGTTGGTGGTTGGACTTGATGATCTTAGAGGTCTCTTCCTGCCTTATTGATTCTGTGATTCTGTGAAGGTGGAATCATGCCAATTTACACCACGGCAGGATCCACCCTGTTTTACCATCAACTCAACAGACAAATCTCCCATTGTGAGCATATAAACATAAAGTTTTATATTAACTGAGTTAATGATGTCATCCTAGTAACTCTTCCCTCCTGACTTTCAGTTATTTCCTCATGTTTTTCACAGGTCATAAATCGCAAGTTCTGCTAACCAGCAGTAGTAACTGCATGGGTTTTTCCCCTTTTCTTTCCCCTTCTCACTTTATCCTCTTTCCATAATGAGTTGTAGTTCTATGAAAAAAATTATACTGATTGTGACTATATGCAAAATGTCCATGAATCAAATCCCTGCAAAGTTTAAAAACTGTGAGCTGACAGTAGCTTCCAGCACTGTTTGCCTAGGGACACTCCTGCGTTTTGCAGTTGCTGTATCACAGCTTTGCCCATAGCCTTTAGAGACATTTGGGATTGACAACTACAGCGCAAAGCTCATAGCAAGAAGCACTCTGGTGAGGGCTCTGGTAAAAAGAATGTGAAAGATGAAGCAGAAAATCCGCTTCCAATTTTTTTAAACTGGTGTTGAAGGACAGATCTCAGTAAGCACCATCAAGCTTAGAAGAAAGGCAACCAACAACTCAACTTCCCCAAAAAATTCACCAGTTAAACCCCTCTGACTTAGATCTCCGTAAAACACCCAGATCAAAGCAGCAAGTTGCTTCAATTTCTCTTTCTCATGGCTTACACTAATTAAGTACTACTTAATACAATATGATGTTTTCACCATTGTATTCTAAAGACAGTCAAGCAACGCTGAAATACTGTTCTCATGGCAAAGTTACTTGGCTATACTACACATCCTACATATGTCATCATACAGATTTAACATATGGGTCATTCTAACTGCATAAATCGGGACTAACTTCACCAAAGCCAACAGAATTATGCTGCCATACAGCCAGTGTGGGAGGAGAAATGGGGCTTCTGCCTTCATACCTCGGAGACTGGAACATTGGACTATGTAATGGACAAGTCATTTTTTAAGAAGGGAAGAAGGAAAAGCAATGTAAGACCACGTAGAAGAGTTTGCCTTTCTTGACTTTGTACTCATTGCCGACTTGCTTGAGTCACAGAAGTTATTTCAGAAACAGTGTGACATGCTGGAGTTGGAGAATGTTTTTCTCTGATGGCAGTGAAAAGGAGTCAGAGCAATGGTGTGGCCTCTGCCAGCCCCACCACAAACTGCTAACGATGCCGTATTCCTTTCCTATGCTTTGCTCCTTTTGAAAGCTAAAGATACTACAGCACGTAGCATAATTCCTGTTACAGGAAGGAGAAGTTAATGCTGAATCTGGAGAAGCCAGGGAAGTATCAAAAGATTTCCAACAGCTGACGGCTGCTCCAGAGGAAAATCCAGCTGCTCCTTTCCATACAGTGACCTGTTAAAGCCGGAACAGCAAATTTCCAAACCAGTCTGTAGCCATGCCTGGAACAATGAAGTGTAAATAAATTAAATTCTTATCTCAGAAAAGCTTATGAGTGTCTCACTCTGTATGCAAGCTTTTCAGGAAATGGGGGAGGGGAAGGAAACCTTCCAAAAATTCTGCACTAAAATCTTTTATACTTTTTACAAAGAAAGAGAAAGGGAAAAAATTAGTAAGAGAATAGCAAACTTTTGTTGGTCAGAACAAGCAATGCTGCCTACAGAGGAGCAGGAAAAGTTGTTCGGGCTCTGGCACTCACTCTTCATTAAAGGTAGCAGGAATTCAGCCACACACACGTACAGCTGTGACTGGCACGGGCTTTCTGTTGGAGCTCAACCAGCAATTCCCCTACATGAAAGTCCACTGAAGAGTAACAAGTTCTGCTAATAACAGCACACAGCCTGCATATATGGTCTCAAAATGGGACATGCACGAAGTAATGCCAGATCCAAGCCCGAAAGCTTGTATTTCTACCAAGGAAACAGGCTGGCTCCTGTCAACCGCAGGACAGGGAGGTAACTGCAGCAGTGCACTTGCTCCACAGCAGAGCTGACTTTCTTGAACTGCAGTCTTTTGCCCTGTCCTTTGAAAAGATGCAACTTTCAAACAAGCGTTAATGCTTGGAAGGTCTTCCAAATGCTTTCACATTTTATGTGGACACTGATGAGTAGCAGCAGCTCCAACGCTTGCTGCAGGGGTTACAGAAAGGGAATATCAAAGGCGGCTTGCAGCAAGCTAAGGCAGCTACACTCATTAGGCTAAGGTCTCAAAGCAACAAACACCTGAACAAAAACTTTAAGGGCTACTGCAAATTGCTTATAATGCGACTGTTGGAAAGCTATCTTCCTGCAGACCAGAGTGGAACCAAAGTTAAGTCCACTGCTTTTACCTGGGAATAAACTATACTACATGAAAACGGAGTGCAGGATGTACAGACAAAGAGCATGACATGAGAAAAATGTCTCCCGAATTCAGTCATTTTCCACAGGGAGTAAAAGTTAATCACATAACCTAAAGACCAGGCAACTGCATTTAGAAGTAATGATACAAACCATTCTCGAAAAATAAAAACTAGGTCTTTCCCTGTCCTTAGGATTTTGACATTAAGGCCATTATTGCAGCTTGACCTCCGTGTCACCTAAGATAGAAAAAAAATAATCCTCACTGCCATAAAACAAGACTGCTACAGACACTTGTATTACAGCTATCTTACAGCTTTGTGAAAATACTTCTCCCAAGAACTCCGTTAAATACCTGGTGCTTTCTTAACTAACCAGAAGTTCTCAGCAAAAAGAAAGACCAAAACTTGTAATCCACAATTTTTAATTCCAGACTAAGTTTTCAGATGAAAACTATCAAGACTTTGGGGGAGGCAGAGGGGGGAGGGCAATTCAGTAACTTTTTCATTTAGACTAAATGTCAGCTCTCTCCCTTAAAAACGTCAAAGGCAAATGTTCAAACATCCTCCCTAACACTGATTTTATTAGTACTGTCAGCAATTCTCAGTATCTCAATTTAAGACAGTGAGTCAGGCAGCAAATCAATCCAATTGCCAAATCTCCAGAGGGAAAGAAACAACAGAGGAAGCAGCCCGAAGAGGTTGCTCATAATGGATATTTAGTCTTTATGTGCGACAAATACTTTGCTACTTCCTCACGCTCCCTTTGCTGTGTTATACTGGGGGTACTCAGTTAGCTGTCGTTTAAATGCCTAAAACATAGTCATTTAGATGACACTGCCCAGAATTTTCATAAGGGAAGAATTCCACTCCCTGAGCGGATTCAAAGCTGACACAGGATGTCTCACCGAGTCTGGGGTCTGTGATTTTCCTGGGTGAAACAAGTGATACCATATAGTGAGTAAAGCCGAGAGCCAGGTCAGGTAACACTGTGTGCACTTTGTCTCCTGCAGCCCACTGAGACAGGCACACCTGCAGGGCCCCGTTACAGTGAAGAGCCACTCTACGCACATCAAAATGAAACAATTTCTTGACAGAGTGACACCGAGGAAGATTACAGCAAAGACCACAGGAGTCACTTGTTGAACAAGCTACTGAAACAATTTGCCCATGAACACTGGCTTTACCCCTTTGCTCTTGTTGGTAGACAAGAAACCAGACGATGGGGTCTATGTCCTGGCCAAAGATAACATGACCAGCACCCCAGGGCCTCTAGAGCTGTTCCTGACAGTTTCGATTTTACCAACTTGGCAGGACACAACGGCACATACTGACATCCCGCTCCCCCAAACAGACATACGTCCTCTGAAGCACTGCCATCTGCAAGACATCAGTCCACGCATGCATTGCAAGGGCAGGACTCACCTGCCCTAATTTAGGCACCTGAAAGCTAGACATTTAAGTTCAAGCTGGTCACCCTGGCCTCTCTTCATGCCCACATGCAAACTGCAAGTGACTCACATCACTGTGTCAGACCTCCAAGACGGTTCATGCAGTCTACAGGAAACTATTTTCTGCCCTGGCTGTGGGGAGCAGAGCATAACTCCAGCTTTCAGACTTCCACCCAAGGAGCTCACAGCCATAGATGAGATGTGTTAACCTTCTCTTTTTATGTTCATTGCTACCAACTTTTTATGCATGCCTCCAGCACATAAAAGATTTTCAGCTCTTAAAATGAACAGGCAGCATTAATGAAAAATGCAATGTGGAAGAGTTTGAGACCTGCTGGGCACCGAGTGGCTAATAAACATACTTGCATTTTCTTGCCAGCATTATTTTTCCTGCTCGGTTATGTTTAGTTAAGGGTCTAACGAGAAGCTTCTCCACATGCCTGCGCGTGGAGGTTTTATTTCCTTCTCATGTGGGAATGGGGCTCGTGTCTGATTTGCACTGACCCCTCTTCCCACACAACACCAGATCTCTATCACCTTGGCTGTGGGCCACACGTTGCGGTTTGAAACTCGGTCCCTCAGGTAATTATCTGAGGAACATTTACATGGAAATTGATGGTACAAACTCACAGCTGTCAGCCTGGGCTCTGAGTTTGGCTGAGCCAGAAAGGGATTCAAAGAGAAAAGTCAGCATCTAAATATAAATGAAGGGTTTGGAGGTTTTTTTTTCACTTCTTCTTTATGGATTTTTAAGAGCCAGAAGTGAGGGAAAGGTGAAAAGTGGTTCTTCTTGGTCAGACAAACCTTAGATCCCTCAAGATGTCTGAAAATTTTGATACTTTGAACCCTCAGCTGTTATCATGCAGGACTGGGCACCCTTTCAAAGGGAAATTGCACAGAGCCAAAAGCATACGCTCATTGGCACGAAAGATCAAGTCATCTGCTAAAAGTATTTGGGCGTCTTTGAGGAGGTTAAAATGTTTTACACCAGTTATTGTGTTAAAGTGCTATAGTAAAAAGAATCCAATAAACTCAAACACAAAGTGCAAAATTAATAGGTAGGATATCCGTTGATTCACTATGCTGTTTCTCAGCTGGGCCTCCAGTACATACAACCCCAGGACTTTCTCTTGCCATACTTGGGCTGACTTCAATCAGTGTCCTTAGGACCCTTTTCCCAGTTTCTCAGGTTTTTTTATACTTTCTTCCAGGAAGAAAAAAAAACCAACCAAACCACTACACAAAAAACCCTCACATTGGTACAGACTCATCCAGCTGGGCAGATGAGTTTCAAGGGATTATGACGGTAGAGCTATAAGTTAAAACTTTCAGAGAAGTTTTATGATGTTTCCCCCACAAACATACCATCCAAAGGATAAGCTCTTGTTAACGATTCACTTATCAAGGTGATTACTAAGTCACTTGAGCCACAGTATCTTGAGAGCACTTAGAGAGTCCTCTGGTGAGCCACTGGCAAACATGTTCAAGAATTTTTGGAGGACAATGTGAAACCAAGGAGTTTGGGCAGAGGGGGCAGTGTGATGCCTGTTTCCCTTTAAAAAGGGAAAACAGAAGCCAGCCATTTTTGTATCAATACTCAGAAAATACAGCAGCAATATTTATAAGCACCTGAAAGATAACAATCAAATCACTTAACAGTCAAAATGCATCTGTCAAGAGCAAATCATGCCAACCTAATCTAATTTCCTTCTATGATGAAATACCAGGCCCCTTGAGGACAGAGTCAAAATAGTAGTTTGCACATATCTTGAGTTTGGTATGGCTTTAGTCCTAGTTTTTGGTGACATTTTTGTAAGGCAACTAAGGATGCAGAGTCTGCACAAGTCTACTACAGGGAACATTGGCAAATGGATCACAGAATCACACAGGAGGTACCAGAGTTTCCCTGTCAAAGTGAAAGCAGGTACTGAAAAGGGCTCCATAGGGCTCCATTTCAACTCAGGTTTTACTCCATGTATTAGGAACATTGGAAGCAAAGAACAAACTCTAATACAAAATGGAAATAGAATAATTAATAACATGGTAATGAGCAAACATTACTGTTTGTATTGAAGAAAACAATACAGTAAGAAAGAATCCATAGCATAGTCTGAGGGAAAATGCAGGTTTTTAAACCGGAGAAGTTGCCTGAATGAAGAGAAGGACTTTCAAAATAAGCAAGAATCACAAGTTAGACCAATGCATCTTCACGGGATGAAGAATGGCTCCATATGCACTGGTTCTAAAGAGAAAGTCCCTGCATTATAGAGGATGGTAATTTAAGTTTGGACTTTAACTGACCAAGGTGAGCCCCACACAGGACTGGATGATGGGCACACAGAAAACAGAAATAAGGGCTCTGCTGTCCTCAGTACTGATAAAGCCTCAGCTGTACGCAGCTTCAGATGGTTCACTCCATATAAAATTGATCCCCTTTAGTGATCAATTAAACTGATCCCCTTGAATTGATCCCTTCTTAGTGTCCATCTAAGAAGGTGACACAGCCAGCAGCACAGCTGAAATGCCTCAACACCAACGTACACAGCATGGGCAACAAACAGGAGTTAGAAGCTACTGTGCTACAGGAAAGCTACGACACAGTGGCCATTACTGAAACTTGGTGGGATGAATCCCATGACTGGAGTGTGGCTGTCGATGGGTACAAGCTGTTCAGAAGGGACAGGAGAGGAAGGAGGGGTGGAGGTGTTGCCCTCTATGGAAGAGTGTGAAGAGTTGTCCCTAAAGAAGGGAGCAGGTTGGAAGCTTGTGGGTAGGAATTAGCGATCTACAGGCCACCCGATCAAGGGGAGCCCAGTGATGAAGCCTTCCTTCTCCAGCTCCAGGAGGCATCGAGCTCACAGACTCTGATCCTGCTGGGGGATTTCAACCACTCTGACATTTGTTGGAAAAGCAGCACGGCAGGCTGTAGGCAATCCAAGAGACTCTTAGAGAGTCTTATTCAAGAGAAACCAAGAGAATCTTAGACCCTCAGCAAGTTCACTGGGTGGTGAGGTTAACATGCCAGAGGGAAGGGATGCCATCCAGAGGGACCTGGAGAAGCTGGAGAAGTGGGCCCAGGTGAACCTCATGAGGTTCAACAAGGCCAAGTGTAGGGTCCTGCACCTGGGTTGGGACAATCCTCCTTATCAATACAGGCTAGGAGATGATGTGCTGGAAAGCAGCCCTGAGGAAAAGGGGGTACTGGGGGAGGAGAAGCTGGACATGAGCCACCAATGTGCACCTGCAGCCCAGAAGGCCAACCACATCCTGGGCTGCATGACAAGAAGTGTGGCCAGCAGGGTGAGGGAGGTGATTCTGCCCCTCTGCTCTGCTCTGCTGAGACCTCACCTGCAGTGCTGCGTCCAGCTTTGCAGTCCCCAACACAAAAAGGACATCAGACTGCTGGAGCGGGTCCACAAGGATGATCAAAGGGCTGGAGCACCTCTGCTATGAAGACAGGCTGAGAAAGTTGGGGTTGTTCAGTCTGGAGAAGAGAAGGCTCTGGGGGGACCTTATAGCAACCCTTCAAAACCTGAAATGTGCCTCTAAGAAATCTGGGCAAGAGCTGTTCACTGGGGCATGTAGTACTAGGACGAGGGGTAATGGTTTTAAAAGAGAAAAGGGTAGATTTAGGTTGAACATTAGGAAAATGTTCTTCAATATGAGGGTGGTTGATCACTGGAACAGGTTGCCCAGAGAGGTGGTGGAGGTCCCATCCCTGGAGGTATTGGAGGTCAGGCTTGATGGGGCTCTGAGCAACCTGATCTGGTAACATTGTCCCTGCTCACTGCAGAGTTGGACTGGGTCATCTTTAAAGGTCCCTTCCAACCCAATACATTCTATGATCCTACGATTCTAGTTGTGTGGGAACCAGAAAATAATTCAATTTAGCATCTGTCTAGAGAAATAACAGCAAGCATGGTAAAGACAAGTTGGCTGTGAGCCCAGGCACCTTAGCAGCGTTGTGTAGCGTACTCTGAAGCCTACTGATGTATTTGTCCATTAGATCTCCAGCAATCCTATTCTTGACTGTTGTCTACACGGACCCTCAACTGCCAGTGAACTAGGAATACTAAAGCAGATCTGGAGCAGAACGGGGAGCACCAGATGCCACAGGCTGATGTCTCCCTTTACTCATTGCCACAGGCTGGAGAAGCACGGACAGGCATCTCATCAGCCTGCACATCCCAAAGGAAGTCCCATCAATGCAGAGCTTCCTGACAGCTCCTGGCCTCTCTCTGGAATGTGTTTAATTTAAAAGAGAAAAAGAGGGAAGGGGGAGAAGAAAAGAAGAAAGAATCCAGGCCTAAGATTTATGGAGAGCCAGGTCAGTGGGAAGAGGGAATTAATAGCTAGGGGTTATGGTTTTTTGTGTGCAGATGATGATAACTGGGCTTCACTTGGAAATTCACAACGTTTAACTGGTAACGGGGGACGAACACAAAACAACCAAACCCATCGGTGTGGCTGGATCCAAAACTGATGCTTACTGGAACACCAGTGCATATGTATTCCTTTTCGCTGTTTCTTTTTCCAGAAAGAGATGATTTTGAGGTTGGTTGAGGGTGTAATTTGCATCTTACCATGTTTTCCAATGGCAGATCTGGGAAGAAGCAGAGATTACCCCTAGTTCTATACTTTTAGTTGTTCAAGTTATCAAAAGTGAAGCAGTAACAAGGGTTTAAACTCACATAAGTATATGCACTAACAGCAACAAACAATTCATATCACCTTTATATCCACATTCCCAAATCTACATCTCATATGAGAACAAGAGCAGTGAAACCTCCACCTCCTGTTATTGTAGTACATTGGGCTAAATAAACACAGAGCTAAAATGAGGTGCTACTATCACTTGTAGACCAATGCCTCCCATCAACGCAGCTCCAGCCCTGACCAGAACTGGTCCCTCACCTACAGTATCAGAGCTCTCCATTGCAGATTTCACAGTCTGCAGGCATTCACGTCTGTTTGGAAACTGCTCTCATCACCCCCCTGTTTCCACTAAAGAGTTCACATCTTCCTGCAATCTGAAACATTTGAGCACAGCAAATCCATGGGTTTTAACCAGTTTTAATCCCACATTCTAGCCACTGAGCCTCTGGGCCAGGCAGAAGCCTACACTGCAGCTCAGGGGCGAACTCTTAGACCTATAAATTGCTCATAAGGAATTCAAGGGATTTAGATCATCTAATTGATTTATAGTCAAACAGTGACTGTAATTTCTGCCACAAACACAGAGTGTCATAAAGTTACAAATGAAAAGGTGCAGGAATACCCTCTCACTTCTAGAAATAAATGGAAGGCACGGATAAAGCAACCCTTTCAGAGTTTCTGCTCTGCATGAACAGAGCAGACAGGGCAACAGCTTCACATTTCATAGCACGAATACTTATAGCTTTTTTTTTTAAACTAATTAAAAGTTCACTGAAATACAGGAATGCACTCCATCATTTTGAAACCATTTCACCAAGTGTCACCCACCCTGAACCACCAAACCAGGACAGACCCAACACCAAGAAGGCATTTATTTCTCTCCTCCTTTTTCTTTTCCTCTTTCTGGAGATAAGCTTTGCAGCCTGAGCCAGCCATGGAAGGAGAGATGCTGAGACTTTCATCAGTGAAACACCAGACTCTCTTTTTTAAACTCTGTTATGGAGGAGTCTGATGTTTGAACATGATGAGGACTGCGTATTCTTGCTAACCATGGAACTCTCAGGTAGCTGCACCTTTCATTAAAGAGTGCTCTTTGACTCGGAGCTAAAATATTACTTGAAGATGACCTCAACTGAAGGATCACCTGCTGGGTTACTTAGCGGCTGTCAGGCACTAAATACATTTAGTATTCCACTGCAGTTTTTATTAATGACATCCCATGAAAGGTACAATAGCATCCTGTATCTCAGAGTCAAACACTGGAAAACCCATGTTAAGAAAGAGTTCAGCACACTATTAGGTATGATAAAGACAACAGAGATCTGCCTATGCTTTTTTTCTTTTCTTTATGATAAAGAGAAACTCAGTTACGAAGAATTAAAAGAAAGGCAGCTTGGTTTATGAGTTGGTCTACTGGAAGCCAGAAAGGAATCAGATTAAGAACAAACTGCTTCATTTATTATGTATATTTCTATGAATCTCACAGTCCTAGTACCTGAACAACCTATAAATACTATCCTCTCAATTCCCTGTGAAACAGAAACATGTAATCCCAGTTTTATGTACAGACAAACAAAATGCCTTGACCAAAATCACAGAGTCAGTGGCAGAAAACTGCTCTTTCATACAGCGTGTACTTAAGTTGCATAACAGCTGCCACAGATGTTGCACTGTAACGCCACGCCAAGGATGTTGTACTTGACCAAATTTTTCACAGATTCAAAAAGGGTTGGACCAAGTTACAAAAAATCCACTGAGAACTACAAAATGGAAAGAAATCAGCTCACGGCTAAGGACACGCCTGAGACACAGCTTGCTGGATGGCAGAGTAAAAAAGTGCTACTACACAGTTGGCTGTTTACTCACACTTTTCCATAGGCATCAGCTCCCCACCTCTGTCAGAGACAAGTGTTGGACAGATATTTGATCTGATCCAATATGGTACCCATGTCTTCATTCTCCATCTGCTACCTTTAGTTTCCAAGATAAAGATAACTGATAAGGAATTCCTGTTATTTATCACAAACTTATGAAGAACAGAAATGTTTGACATGGTTCTCATTTAACCCACCTAGGATTCTCTGATGGAAATCCAAGCACGGAAGCTGCAAGTGCAAAAAGAAAGAAGAGAGGGATACGATGAATCCTTGTCAAAAAGCAACCGTTGCACCTCATCATCAACCTCTTGGACCCTCAATGGAGGGTTGCTAAAACATGCAGCTTTTGAGGAGACAGCTGCTAAGGATTTTGCAGCAAGCAAATCCCATTTTAATTCTATCATGATTTTCCAGTTCCTTGGGATAAAGAAGACAGACAGAGGGATCAAGGAAGGAGTACCTGGAAAGTGTCTGCTCTAGCAGGAATAAGCCTCTGCTGCTTTCTCTAGCCCATAATGCTGGGGGCTGAGTGCCAAGTGGCATCATGTCAAATCCTTGTTGTATGCACCTGGTGGAAGCTCCACAAGCAGGAGGATGGGCTTGAAGATTATAAGGGATTGGGACTTTGGCCAAGTCCCAGCACCACAATGCTTCCTTTGATGTGTTTAGACAGTGCTTTCTAGACAGCAGAGGATGCCTGGAACAGACCTCTCTTCGCCTATGCACAAAGTGACCAAATCTCAAAATTTATACAGGTGTTCTGCAGCGATTCAGACTGAGGGGGACACGCCCAGGATTTAGCATCCAGCAAAAAAACCTGCTGTAAGGCTGAGGGATGAACCTTCTCAGGGAGCAAACGTGGAATCACCACGGACACAAGTTCCTGGAGAAAGAACGGTCCCTGAAGAGGCAGAGGCTGCATTCAGTGAATAAGGACAGCACCTCCTGAGCAAAGGGAGAGCACCTGTGGGGAGAAGGGTCAGACCCACACCTATTTGACCAGCATAGGTAAGACACAGCAAGTTGAAATCTTTCAGCTGCTGCAGAAAGTCAGTCTCAGGCATAGTACTGTTGAATAGTGCTGAGATGAAGAAAACCACAGGGTCTGTGGATTGGCAAAAGTGCACACAAACGTGCACATGCTGTAACAACTCCTAATACAGCAGGGGTGCATACACCCCTTATACACCAATTACATACAGATTCACCTAATAGATAAATATACTTTTTACTATTTACTGTGTATTTACTGTTGTGGAGCTTTGCTGCATCTGAAATTGTCTCAGAAAAGGAAACTGAGACAGAAGCTGTGGTACTGCAGCATTCCTGGCGAGAGGTGAGACTTTGCTGACTGCAGTCTCGATTATTTTGCGTACTGGTGGCACCTTCCAATTAAACACATCATGACCAGATGAGCAGAGGCATTTGATGCAAGTTGCTCACGGCCTCACACTGGTGGCTGCAGAGAGTTAAAACACCCTCTGCTTCTACCTCCTGTGTCTATTTGCCCTGCTAGACCTCCCACTCTCACCAGGCATTAGCAGCATCCAGCTCAGTGCAGTTCCAGTCACGACTGACACGCTGGTTTATGAGCATCGCTGCACAGCATCTCAGTAGCCACTATGGACCATAGCAGCAAATCCTCTGTACAAAGCCAATGCTGGAAATAAATGCTCTGCTCTTCCCATGACATTACAACAACTACACGTGTGCCGCAGCAGCCACACTTCCAAAACCAGGTGCACAGAGGCTGGCAAACACAGGTATGTGACCTGACTAAAAAGATTCTCTTTATGAATTTCAGAATTATCTGGGCAAGTGCAGACGAAGGTCACTACAGGAAGATTGCTTGTGCAATTACTCAAGCTACTGGTAGTAACAGTGGAGCCAACTATCAGCCAAGCTGCACACAAACTGTGGCTGCTTCACACAACAAGACTTTCAAAAATGGCAGTAGCTTTAACAATGTCTCGATGACCCCATGAGTTATTAGGCTAATCCTTTCCTAAACTGGTGAAAAAAAGAATTGCAGCCCAACAAGGGAGGCTTGAAAGTTTGGTTGAGGGAAAATACATTACAGTTTGCTGCAGGTAAGGGATCATCAGTCTTTCAGGGAGGCCTTGTGGGATTTCCAGAAAATTTTATTGTAGCAGCAAGAAATGATCCAGGTTCAGTAGGAACGGCTACAGCTACAAGGGAGATTGATCCTGCATGTGTTTAGTCTTCAAAGGTTCAGTAATTTCAGCCACTTGGCTGGGCTTTCCTGCTCATGTTGTTTATCTTAAACGATTGTTTGGAGATGCATCCAGAAAAAAGAAAAATCAGAAAGAGAGAGAGAATGGGTCGAGTGTAGACAGTCACAGAAAGGCTTCTTGTTCTCCCCAAGCAAGCTATACATTTACTCCTCCTTCAGTATTTCATTAGGAAAGAACTCATTTTTGACAGGACTCTGGGTGAGGGGTTGGCTTCTGGGGACTGAAGGACTCAGCAGGTCAGCCAGGGACTCCTCGAAGAAATGCTGATTTTTATTTTTTTGTCCGTTTCTTTCCTTATGCTCTCTCAGCCTCAGTCAGTGGTTTCCATCCAAATGAGGACAGCATGGAGCACCCTTGATAAATGACAGTGCTGGCGAGCAGCTTCGGCAGACAGGGCTTGGAAGATGAAATTTAATCCAACGCTGTCTCAAATTATTGAATAGATGAGGCAGCCTGGGAAAGAAGCACTGTGGATGGGCTTAGTTCATAACGCACTTTTTAATTTTTTAAATTAAGTCAGATTTTAAGCCAAAACTCATGTGGCTGTTTGGAAAACCCTGGCTGGTCCCTGAAGTGTTGCTGAGCTTGTCCCCTGTGTGTGGCAGGTGTCAGTCACTGCCAGCCCCTCTAAGTGGTTGCTGGCATCGTACAAAATCAAAAATATGAACTATGTTCCCAGCAGCATTAAATGATCATTTGTTAGACATCAGCTCATTTCTTTCATTGAGATATTAATAACTGTGTTTCTTTGGAAAAGTTCAGATTCATACATTTGTACAGGAAACAAACTTTTTATAGAAAATGAGCATGAAAACTCATCCTGCTTTTTAATTAGCATTGCTAAACAGACCAGTTTGGACTCTGGGTTTTTTAATATGATGATTAAATAAAGGAACAAGGATTCCCATGCCACATTCACTGTTGTGATCTATTTGACCGAAACACTCAAATATGAGTTAATATCTACCCAACTCATACAAGATACCTCTATTTCACCAATTGCACAAAATAGCCCACGGTCATTTATTTTAAATGAAATTTTAAAACCACAACACATTCAGGCATTTCTTTTTATTTTTTCTAAAGGTGGACCTTGAAAGAAAAAGAAAAGCCATTTGAAGGGGCCTTTCTCCAAAGGCCGCCCTCTGGGAGGAATCCCTCATCCAATCACAGGCGAATGAAAGCAGGCAGCAGCACTGTGAAGACTTCACGGCATCAAATGGCTTGGGTTGGAAGGGACCTTTAAAAGATCATCTAGTCCAAGCCCTTGCAATGAGCCTGGACATCTGCAACTAGGTCATGCTGCTCAGAGCTCCGTCCAACCCGACCTTGAGCATTTCCAGAGATGGGACATGCGGGCTTTTTCATCACCATAGAAATCAGAGCAGCACAGACCCCTTTTGACAGGGTTTTCTACCAGACCTGGAGCTCAGCGATCATCACAGAAGGCCTCTCTCTGCTGAAGTGTCCCTGTCCCTGTATCTACAGCCCTGTCCCAGCTCTCAGTTTGAGAGCTGGGCTGCTGAGGGGGCTTGCAGCACACCAGGCTGAGGGGGCACTCACTTCCCACATCTGCAAGCTCATTTCAAAAAGCAAAAGCTTTTCATTAGGCCTCCCACTATGAAGTTGTCCATGCCTCAGCTGAATGCTTCATTATCCCTCTGCAGCCGGCTATAGTCCAGCAGCTACTTCGGCTGTTTCACGACTTTGTGTCTCACCCCAGTTGGGGTTCAATCTTGCGGGCACCCCTGGCTCACTTCCTGACTTTTGGTACGTGAGCATCTACA
>NW_010181918.1:14783-40227 GCF_000695765.1 Mesitornis unicolor
ACGTACTTTTACAACCAGTTTCTCTATTCAGGAAGCAGTATCTTGCTACAGTGTGACAGCCCAAATAGGTTTACCTCTGCATTGCTAGTTATCTCACTTCCACTGTTTTAACCACCCCCACAAGGCATTTGCCACCATCCAGGAGTCAGTGTAGAGATAAAGTACTGGCCATCTTTCTCCTTCAGCAATGTCTAAAGCCAGCTGGATGGCTTTGACCTTTGCAAATTGACTCGATTCACCTACTCCCTCAGCCATTCCTGCGACTCGCCGTGTAGGACTCCATAGAGCAGCTTTCTCACTTTCATTGATTTCCTGCAAGACAGCAAGATCCATCAGTGAACAGAGCATATCGCTTCTCATTTTCTGGTAGCTGATTATATGGCGGTGCTTCTTCAGCACACGTTGCTACGTTTTCTGGTTACATACCAAAGTCTCTGACTTCAGGCCAGTCCATAATTACCTCTAAGATTCCAATCTATTCAGCAATATATTCCACGAGTCAACCGCGTGCAAGTAGCAGGCACCTCCCAGGAGAGCGCATGTGTGTTTTGGGCTGAGAGTCATCAGGATATTTAAACAACTTGGTAAGTATGCACAAACATCAGTAATTCTAGTGTAGCCATAAAAATTACACAGTATGGAAATACACTGAAAGTGAAAACTGCTACCTCAAACAGCCATAAAACTTTAAACTAGCCACGAGTCTGACTTTAGGAGACTAAAGATATCTTTAAAAAAACCCATTAGCTTGTTGGAATAAACTATGCAGCTAACCACAGGGGAATGTTACAACTCAGAACTTACCCCATGATTTTTATTTTAATGCTGAGTTAGAACAGGTACAACCTTCCCTAGATTATTGAAGAACTGCTCAACAAGTGCTGCTATACTGGTTTCCTATCACTTCCTTTTCACCTTTTTTTTTCCCCCTTCTCCTTTCATATAAACTTTCCTATCTATGCAGGCTACACTGCTTATACATCAACAACTTCCTTTTGCTCAGATCACGTCTTGCTATTGATGCTTAAAAAGAACACATTTTAGAGAAGCATCAAAGCTATTACCCTAAATCTTCAGAGCTGCAACTAGGTTTCACATGCTTCTATATTCAACCCCAGCTTTCTCCACAAGCCAAATTAAAACCCCAGCAAAAGCAACTTTGCAGCTGGTCAGACAGATCAGAGCCATGTGAGAAGACGTTCCTCATCTTGCTGGGTTGTCCCAACACCTTTGAAAACAAGGCCGCAGAAGGAACACATCTCTGCGGGCTTTAGTCTCAAAGCAACATCTGTCACGTGGTCACGGCCCATCTAGAGAGACTTCAAAGGCTGACTCCATCTCTCCCGTTTTATTTCTCCAGTTTAGGAAAAGACGGTCAAACACTAAAAGAACACATGACTGATGGTGACTTAGAGGTTTTATAAAGTCAGGGTTACATTCCCCACTTGAAAGTGGCAACTCAAAGACTCAACTCAAAAATTCTTCTGCTAAATGGAACCACAGTGGAAGTTTGGGATGGGCAGCATTTCACCTCATGAGTGTCTAGCTAAGACCAACCTCAAAGCTAACCATTTCCCCAAAAGCCCTGAGAAGACTAAGCCACCGCAAAAATAAAGATTAAATCTCAGATTTAATCTTGGTGGTGAGGTGAGAAATGAATCCACAGCACAGCACAAGTCAGTGATCCAGACTTACACCCGAAAGTTGTCTCCATCCCAGCCCATTGCTCCCTGCTGCAGCTGATGGGAAACGTTACCCTGCGGCAACTGCTTGTGCCAGGCAGAGGCCCAGGCACGGCCGCACCTCTAGACAAGGTATGGCATCGAGGCCGTATCTTTAGACCCCCCAGCTTTCACTTGCAGACGCATACCTCTGTGCTGCCATTACTGGGTTCACTGAGTGTGAAGCAGAACCAGGTGGTCCCCAAGCACGCAGGAGTGCCAAGGAGGGCTTCCACACCCAACTTCAGAGGGGGAGGCAGTGGGTAAGGACCCTGTGCCAGGCTCCCAGGATAAAGCAAGTCCCTGAGCAGATCTCACTGCCTCTGTCTGAAGTTTACTTTCTAACACCGGCTGCTGCAGGGAGAAGATCCATAAGGAAACTCCCATGCCACCACGATGCTCCTTGGGAAAAACTGAGCACCTTCACCCTTGCCCAAGCACAGAAACAGAGCTGTACATTTTCTCCCCAGCTCCCATCTGACCTGCTTTATGACCAGTGCTTTCTGTGCTGCAGCTTTTCTAGTCGTAAGACAGGAATAACAATGCCATCCTTTGCAGCCAAGCACTTCAGAGATTCATGCAAAGCATTATGTACAAATTAGGTATTGTTGTTATAATTCAGACCTGCTGACAAACACTGAAGTTTTACCATGATGGATGCATGATTGGGCGTATGGTACAGACATTCTAAAGCAAGCCGCTTGCGAAGTCCACAAACCCATCTGCGTTCAATTTGATGCTTACACTTATCCAAGGCTATTTATACATCATTGCATTCTTAACCTCAGTGGCTCTGCATCTCCCCACATCTTTCAATCATGTGAATGAGATGATGAAATAGTCCCTGGTGTACTTATTTCATGATACCATTTTCAAGACCACTCAAGACAGCAACCCAGCACTGGTAAAGCTTTAAAAAAGGAACTGTGAACTCCAGGCAACGGCAACGCTCCAACCAAAGTCATCTTCTGTTGCCATTCATACAGTGAATGACAAATTCAGAGAATGATGGATTCGGCACACAGCATATTCAATTCAATTAACCAGGCAAAGAGCTTTGCAATAGCTTTTCAGTGCTGACAGCTTGGTGATAATAAAGCTTAGTTATTCATTGCACTGTAAAATGCAAAGCAGAACATCCAACCTGAAGGAGGGAAAGAATAATGTTTATCTAATTTATCATGTCTCCAACTGACAAATAACTTAGGCTCATAAAAATAAAAAGAAACTGAAGCTTTAATCCCTTCTCCTTTCCTACTCAGTAGAACATTTTTAAAGCACATATTTGCATTCTGGACCACGGATCTCTGATCCTCCTAAATGCTGCTGCGTTTTACTGGTTTCACACATCACCCCAGTCCTACTTCAACTTATTCAAACCATAAGGCAAGAAGAAATGGAGCATTTGGGAGGAAAGGAGATGCAGGAAATACCCCTGAAAGCAAGGTTGACTCAGATTTTATCCCACTTCATAATGCAGCAGATAGGAATTAAACACACTGACAAAATAATCAGGAGTCTAAAAAAAAGCACCTCCTCCTAAGCAAGAGCATTTGTATCACATAACCTTGGGACACAGCCTGTATGTCTGTGTTTGGTCTAGTCTCCCTAGGTTGCCTGTGATCAATGGACAGACGAGTGAAGTCACCTTCTGGATCTTTATCAGCTCCTGTTCTAAGCAGACCCTTGGGGAAACCTTTCCTCCTGCTCTGATTAGAAAGGGAGCTTTGCTAGGCAAGCCTCAGCTCTCACGAATCCTGCTGACACCCCTGACCAGAGGGGCTGTTGAAGGTGAAATGCTGGGGCAGCCAGTCCACACACCTCCACACGGTCACCATAGGTCCACAAGTGTTTCATCTGCTGGTGGTTTTGTTCAGTCCTCAATTTGAGGACCCCAGAGTGTCAGGACAGCGAGCACAAACTTGGCCATCATTGCCATCAGCATACACAGTGTTAGCCGTGTTCACTCAGAACAAACGCCCATCATTTCTAGGGTTGAGCGCACTTGAGAGACAGCTGAGTTTTGAGCTCCCTGATCCTTTCATAAAGGCAACAGGCCCCTGAAAAGAAAGATCCTTGCCATAAACCTGCAGACAAGGACACTTCTTGGATCTCCACTCCTACAGTATCCTGTGCACTTCATGTAGGGAACTCATCTTTTTTCTTGTTTGTAGTAGGTTTTTAGGTTTGTAGTAGGTTTTTTTGAGTTCCTGCCAGCTAAAAGACAATAACTCTCATTTTATCAGTTACATTAGAAGAAAAGGGAGGAACTCAAGCATGTGTGTGTGCAGTGAGATTGTCCATACACACACCCTGGGGCCAATGGACCGAACTCTTTAAACTTGTTTCAAAAGTCTGCAGGTAGCCTACCATGACCTAGGTAGGATCTTCAGAACTGGATTGCAGTGTCTTCAAACCACTTCAAAACAGCTGTAGTCCCCTACATTAAATGTATTTTCCTATGTATTCTTCTGTTAATTTATGATAGGCGCCTACCACTCACGGAAGAGCTGGCCTAATCTTGCCATGTGCAATGACTAAATCAAGTCAGACACCAATTGGGAACTGTGTGTTTAGACAGAGCAGAGAAATTTCACAACACCACGAGATGAGGAATCTCCCCCATCTTCATGTCACAGAGCAGAGGATGTCACAGAGGGTCATTTGGGAAGCACACAGCAAAGCCAGAGGCTACACACCAGCTCTTCTGAGTCATCATCTAGCAGCTTAACCAGAACAGTTAAGCTATACAGTGGATTTGTTCAAATAACCTCCACAGAGACTTGAAGGTGACCTACCTATGAAGAAGTAACACAAGTACATCGGCATAAAGTAGCTTAACATCTCATGCAACCTCCAGCTGACCCATGCAGTGGCCTCTCCGAGGATAAAAACGCACTGACAAATTGCACAGAAAAAGGGCCACAGCCTCCTGCTGCAGCTTTTTGCTCTGACAGACAGTGGGCAGAGGAAATTACAAGAGCTTACGTGAGTTACTAACACCCAAGCTGCTAACGCCACTGTTGTCAGAACGGAAATTTTCACTAGTGCAGAGGGTGGGGAATGAGGATTTGCAACGGACTGGAATAACACATGAGGCAAGAGATGAAATTCAAGCCTGATTTCAATCGATGCATGTACAATCCGGAAAACATCACTAGGTCTTTCTCCAGAAATGAACAGCAACAAGGAAGAACTGCTAGGAGTGGAACATGATGAAATAATTTCTGGCAGCATTTTGGAGTTATTTGAATGTTGGCACTTTTATACCTCTGCTCATGGTTCTGGTAGAAGTTTTTGGAGCCCGTGGGCTCTACCTGGAACTTATTGCTTATGTGGTCTTTGACGTTTCCTCAGCCAGCAAGCCAGCTGGAAGGCGAGCACATACACTCACGCTCCTAAACTGAAGTGACTGTACCTTTCTGTTGAATTATTTGCCTGCTTCCCTCTCTGCAAGAGAAAGTCTGATTAGTCTCATTATAGGAATCTGCATCGTTTCCGCTGCTCTTGCTTCTTATCAAAAGGACAAAACACTTAGGAGTGAACGTTAATAGATGAACTAAGATCTAATCAACTTCCCTCCTGTGTTAATGTTGATCTGACTTCTGAACTCTTCTTTTAGAAAAAATCTTTAACTAAAGGGAAAAAAGAATTCTAATAAAACACCCCTAAACTCTGTACCTGAGAAAGCACATAGAGCTTTGCCTTTGCAGTGGGACAATGATGAAGAGTCCATCAACAGCCAGAGCTAGAAATCAAAATGGACTGAAAAATATCCGCAGTAAATAAAGCCTTGTAGCAACCAAGGTGCCACTTCTGACATCCCCAGGAATCAGCCCACTCGTCCTACCTCCGTTGCAGGTGCCACCAGATGCATACAAACAAATCCTCAATATTAATAAAAATGCATTAAAAAGGATTGTCTAGACAATAAAATACTACAAAAAATGGCAGCAGGACTGGGATCGCTACAAAAGAAGACGCTGACCTTCCTGAACCCGTGAGCCTCAATCCAAAAATCCTCCCCGTGGCTGAAAGCAAACGACCATAATACCTCCGAGAGCAAAAGGGAGGAGGTGCTCCAGGAGCGGCGCACAAGCGGGAGATGACAGTCATCTCCCACACGTCCACGGTGGGGATGGGCATGTGTGTGTGTGGGTGGGTCCCAGGTCAACCCAATGACATCAACTCCTTCCCCAGCCCCTGCTGGCTCCGTTCCCCGCAGCTGGGAGCTCGGGCTCGCCAGCAGCTCCCTCCCCAGCACACCCCACTGCCAGTCCCATAGCTCCACCAGCCACTTCCACAGCGTTTGTGCCACGCGTGGCTCGAAGGCCATGAGCAGGCTGCAACTCCGCACCAGGCACGGTCCCTCGAAGTTCTCCATTCCCATCGGGTGATGAAGCAATTCCAAAGTGCAACTGTAAGCAAGGCTGGGGACAAAACAGAACTAAGGGGAAAGAAACCACACATACTTATCACCTATTTAGCAACTGCTGAATAAGCCTTTTTGTACACATTGCCCAGCAGAGAGGAACAGAGGCCCTTCCGAGTGTAACTCAATACATCTGAAGGCAGGGGATGCCAATACACACTTGCAACTCCAACCGCCAAATAAGGAAACGTGGAAATTACAGATGAACAAATTCTAAAGGGGAGTTTTCTCCTTTTCATCCAAAAAGCAGTGTCAGAGAACTGAGCAGCAAATGATTCAAAACAATGTAGCTTACCAAGCACACTGTCAAAGCACAGATCTGAGTCACCTGAACAACCGCATGCTATTTCAAGACTACCTTTTTTTTTTTTTTTAAGGCTTATGAAGTACAAGTGGCTCAAATTCCTCTTTTGTATTTGCTAATAACGGGCGAGTTTCTTGGCCAGAGCTGATCTGCAGAGGTCTGAGTTTTGTTTTTTATTTCATTGTCAAATGCCTCCCTGACCTCCAGCCAGACGGCCAGGACCTTGGGAAGCCATCTGCCCCACCTCTCATCCCAGAACAGGATCAGCTCCGCTCTTATCATTCCTGACATGTTTGCCTAAGCGGTTCTTAAAGATTTCCGACACTGGAGGCTCCACAGCCACTTCAGGCAATGTGTGTGTGTTTTATATAAATCAGCAGCTCATCTCAAATTGAATGCTACATTTAATTTTGCTCACTTACGTCCAAAAAAAATGTTTAAAACATGCATACTAATGTTGAAAGATTGGAGAGCACATGTACATAAGTGCCCCCCGCCTACGCTGCTGTGCTCCCAGCAGCGGTTCTCAGCACACCCAGGAATGCACACACGTTTGCACCCACTGCTGCAAACCTATGAACTGAGCCAAAGGACCCTGAGAAGTCTGCAGGCAGGGCAGATACACAGGTTTATTGTAGCACGTTTAGGTTAATGCTAGCAGACCATTCCCAGTTTAATCACACAAAGCTACAATTATATGGCAATTTCCCCTCAGCTGAGGAGCCTACTGCACTGCAGACGACAAAGTTTTGGGGGATCCCAACTATTCCCCAAGGTTTTAGTTCATTCCACATAAATGCTTACATTTTTACCACACTGGGAACATAAATTATACCCTGCAGATCGAGCTGGGACCTTGCAAAGATCTCATCTGCTTGCCGAACACTGGGATTCATACAGCTGTTCAACCAGTTCCTTTAAAACGTGCAATTACTTTATCCACATGGTTCATCAGTTCCTTCTCCACTATTTCCAGTTATCAAGCACTTAACTGGATCAGGTCACTGACAAGGCAAGGACTTTCCTTGCTTCTAACAGCTGCTTCTTTTGATCACTTTGGTTTAGCTCAAGTGGCTCAGAGTGACTGCGACAGCCACACTGCTCCCATCTCTAGGGAGCCTCAGGGAGACTTCTCTGGAATCTGAGCTGTTATAAGCGCTTCCCCCCCCCCCTCTTCCAAGGGTTACACTACCTGGTTTTAGCCATTTTTCTCCAAATTATTTATTGGCTACTGTTACAAACTCAAACTCTTTTTTTCTGTCAATCTCTAATTAAATTTAACCCATTTCCTTTCAAGTTTAAAATTTTCCTCTGTTTCATGTATTTGGTCAAAACACAAAGAGCACATATTAAAACCAACACACAAATAAAAAAGAGAAGAAATTATGGAAGCATTGCCAGACTCACCATGTCAGAAGTTGTAAGCATCCTTAGAAAGTGCTTTTCATCAGCTTCCCCCCCCCAGTTCTCAATATATTTAGCAATTTAATATTATTCCTTACCACCTTGATTATGGTTTTACTTTGCTTTTATTTGGTTTACCTTGTATTTGTTTTATATTCACTTACACAAGCAGTACTCAATTCAACTCATTGAATTGATTTATACAGGAAAAACCCTTTTTAGTTTCTCCTTCATTGGTCTATTTAGTTACTTCTAACATAACCCGGGTTATGTTCCAATCTGACAGCATATTTTTTCTATTTTAAGTAATACAACATTTGGTGTAAGCATTTCTTTCTAATTGTAAAAACACGTTCTCATGGTAGATAGAGTAACAGTTGGGACAAACTGGAACCTCTTGGCTGACAAATTAATTCTGTAGGTTTCTATTTACATCCTTTCATAGAGGTTTCTGACTTACAACTTCCAGCCAAGAATGAAATGTGCTTGTTACTGGAAGTGTTGATTAAATCATTGTCTGATATAAATCAAAAGGAAATACAGTGTGAGGTGCAAGTCACTTTAAGGATGACAGAGATCTGGCCCTTATCAAAGTGTAGTTCCTTCCCGGATCCAATTAAAAGATCCACAGGGAAGGTGTGATTTTCAGGAGTCCTCAGTCTCTCTGTATCCCAGTGAATTTGGTAAGAGCTGCACAAGCTTAGTACTCTGAAAAGTCAGGCAGGAAACCAGAAACAACGAAGTCCACTGATTTTCATGCCAAAGGGGGATTCATCCTTTCCTGGAAAGTTTTGCTGCTCTCAAGTGAGAACCAAATTATGGATTGCAAATGACTTGTTCTCCACACACCCTTAAAGAAAAAAAAACATTAGAGAATCTTTATCTCTGAAAAGGAGCTAAATGAACCAAGAAACCACAGACTGCCAAATCTCAGATGAAAGAGGTATTGCACATCAAACAGTGACCCAGGCAGACTATACAGAGGGGAATAAGCGATGGCTGTTCTTCCATACAATCCAGTTACATGGTGTATTGCACTTACAGCTGATTCCAGCATCTGTGATGGCATGCAATGGGCTGTCACTTCCTTACTCACTTCCTATTCATCTGCACAGGAATTGAGGGCACCCGGCAGGGGAGCGGGCACGGCGGCGGGAGGTATCCTGTTCTTCTGTGGACATTACACACATCTGTGATGGTAATTTAGATCCTTTCTACAAAGAACTGTGATGGGAAGGTAAATGTTTTTCCTTCCAAGCCAGATGAAAATCCAGGCTTCCTCTGAAACCTGCTGAGTCAATGTGGAATAAAAAAAAAAAAAGGAGCAATATAATGTCCAGACGTGCACAAGGGATTTTCTTGTCCTTGGGCAAGAAGGGGGAAAAGGCAGAACGTAGTTCCCCTGCCCAATTTGCACATAGGCTGTATTTATTTCAGACATCTGGGTCGTGGGATGTACATTTGGACACAGGTCAAGGACAGTTTGGAAAGAAAGATGCTCTTAAAAAAAAAAAGACAGACCACAGACCCAAGCCAAGACTGCGATAGTAGGGAAAATTTACTGCATGGAAAAAAATCTACTGCAGTCTATATATCTGGTGCACAAGATAGACTTTGGGACAGACCTGAACTACATCTTCTGGATTAAGCTTTGAATATCCTCATAATTCAAGGTACTCGGAGTTGGCTTGGTAAGACTGATCAGGGCCTACCTCAAATCACAACTGTACACTCAGGAACCACAACATTTTCACCAACCAGCTGCCACTCAACGGCTCCTTCAACACACAGTTGCTGTCCTTCACCACACAACATCTAAGCTAGCACTAATTTTAACAAGTGTATGAGCAACACAGGTAAGGCCCACAATTTAGGACCTTGAGTTATCTAAGGTTATACAAATTATCCTTCTGCATAAGAATATGACAACCTTGTTATAAGAGGTTAAGCAAAGAAACTGCTTCACAGAGAAAAGAAAGAGTTGAAATGCAGAAAGGGAGCCAATCATTGTCAAAGTACCACCGAGGAAGTCCTACCTGAAAAGTTGTTAAAATAATGTATTCAGGAGGAAATAACTGAATCCTAGCAAGGCCTTAGTTTGGTTTACCTCGTGAAGAAAGGAGGAGGGCTTCAAATAAACCCCAGGAGCTGCGCTAAGGCTGCTTAGATTGACTATGAGTGGATCAGAGGGAATAAGCAAGAGCTCAAATTGTCATCTGTTAAACGAGATGCCACTGACAGCAAACAACAGAATCACCTCTCACTTCAGCACAAGGAACTTAACGTAAGAACACAGTCAGACCCGTGTCACAGCTTTCATAGCATCCCAGTTTCAACAGCAGCCAACAGTGGCTGCCTGTGGAAGTGTAGAAGAGGAGGACGAGCATGTGGGGATTCCTGCACTGGAAACCCTTCCAGTCTCCAGTGGTCGGTCTTGTGGTTCAGCAACTTCCCTGGACTGTGCTCAGCGACACAGCTCAGCCTGTCCTCCCACCCCAGCACCTGCTCACAGTTCCCCCAACAGGCAAGTAGATTTTTATGCATTGGTTACACCTCATTCACTGTTTGACAGCATTGTCAACCAAAGCAACTAAAAAAGTCCTCCAGAATTTTTAATGAAAAGCAAATGCTTGCAGTGCGAGATAGCAGATGAGAAGCACCAGCGTGCCAGGTGTCTGGCTCCATCCTCTAAACATGTAGCAACAAACACTCCATCCCCTCCTGCAGTCCCACTTTACCACTGTTGGGATTCCCTGAAGGAGGGAGAGCGAATGGCTACTGCTGGAGAGACAGATGGGTGAAGAGATCCCACAGAAGAAAGGAAACTGCTTAAAGACTTTTCATCTGAAAATTTTTGGGCAGAGATTCAGGATACTAAATTTGGGCTGTGAATTAGGGATGTTGCTACACATCTCTAAAAAAAACCAAACAACAAAACCCACACAAATAACACAGAGGCAGAAGCCAGGAGTCTGATCATTCCAAAATTCCAGTGACGCAGAGGCTGGTTGAGATGACACTAAGGGCACAGCAAGGCAGGGGTGAACATGACAGAAGAGGAACTCCCCCGTATGACTTGCTGAGCACCCAACACGAGCACATACCTAACCTTCAAAATCCTGCTAGGCATAATTACGTACATCAGATGTTTAGAAGCATTTTGATCTTAGCAGCAGATCTAAGGAGCTCTTGAGGAGACGGTACGCACTTGAGAGTGTACAGGTTTTTTTTCCCCTTTAGAGCAGCTAGCTTCAAAGTGCCCTGGAGAACACTGCTGAGGACTGCAGAGCATGCCTTGGAAATTAACCACAGAAAAGTGGTGAATACTTAAGGAACTGCCAGAATGACTAAAACTGAAACCCAGGCAGGTTTAGGAATCAAAACAGGAAAGCAGAACTCCACCAGACCAATATGGCAGCAGAGGAATGGTATGTGTTTATAAAGATTATACACATTCACCTTATTACAAGTTATCTATTTACATTCAGGGTCATCATAGGAGCAAATGGGAGTTCTGAGATAAAGAGGGCAATGCCCAAGAACAAGAGCTCCAGCCCTGACCACTGAAGAGCCTGTATTTCAGAGGTGTTGCAGCAGATCTTATGAGGGAAAGCCGGTCAACAAAAGGGTCAGGGCACAGCTGCAGAGCCAGACAGAGGTTTGGTACCTAGGAAACTGAAGAATCTATGATTACATGGTTTGCTTAGGAGTGTGCACACAAGAATATTGACCAAATGAGGAATTGGCAAGTAGTGCAGAAAATGGGAGAAACTCACTTGGTGCTTTCAAATACACTGGCAGGTCTGGTGAACCGATACGAAGAGCCCAGTCCCACACGGCAAAAATCTGCTCAGTTCCTACTGACATTTACTGTCTGCTCCCTTCAAGGGTCTGTCCTTCATCTGACATGAAGCAAATGAATGGACACCTTCCAAGAAGGATCCTTTACACAGAAATCCAGCGTTGCAGCTAGAACCAGATGCATGGCCCTCATGAAAACTCTTAACACAAGAAACTGAAGGACTAAACCATCCTAGGCTCACACAGTGCACACATCCCTGCAGCATCAGAGGCCCCTTTGGTAATGTCTCCAGCTGCATGACTCTCCCTGACTCACTTTTGTTTTCTTATTCTATTCCCAGGCAAAAAGCAAGTGGCTTCTTGATCAGTGACAATGTACAACACTATGGACCCCCACTTCATATTCTCATGTTCTCGGGTACCCAGGCAATTCTCCATCAGGCAGGGAGAAATGCCAAAGGAACCACTGGTTTATCCCAATGTGGCATTTGCGGTATCCTTGTCTTGTGCAGCCAACTCACCTGTGGCCTTTCCTACCCTCTTGTGCACTCAAGCAAGGTGTCTCCACTGCAGACAGTCCAGGCAGTGAAGAGGTCAGCACAGGGCACATGTGATCAGCATCGCACCCTGGCCTCTTCAAGTTTCACAAAGCTTTAAAAGGTTTTTATACATGCTAAAACCACAGCTGATCACATGGACAAAGGAGATTGTATAACCGAAGCCGAGACCAACAAGCGTGCTTCTGAATAATCAGAGGATGTACTGTGAAAGCAGTCAGAAGATTCTTAGATAAAATTATGACATATGGAGCTTATTCAGCCAAGTACCTTTTACTAATAATTTTCCCCTATCTCAATTCAGTCTGATAATTTGCAATTACAGTTGTAAAGGGCTCCGAGTGAAAAGCCCTTTTATCAGATGTTTCTGTTGTTAGTCAACCTTCCAAGAGGGAATCAGATCCAGATGAAGGCACAAAAAAGTCCAAATCTATCAGCCTTTGACAAGAATTGTAGCCCTCCAGCAAATCCAAATAAAGCATCTTGATTTAGGAAGACATGAATGCAATTAACTGAGGAATCCACATTCATTTATTTCCCTTTGTAAATATTGTTTATTTCCTTAACAGGTTACAAAAATGGTGACACAGTGAAAACTCAACAACCTTAATCACTGGGCTAACAAGATCTAAGTGATTCCAGGTCCCACCAAGGGAAGGCAGCTACTCTCAGATACCCATGCACTGATTGTCCCTGTCAGGAAAGTATTGGCTAACATTTGTTAACCCATAAAAACCACTGTCTGAAAGGGGCACTGAAAGGAAAAACCTTGGCCCTCTGAAGTTTACATTTTTCCTGTGTGAAGCATGCCAGTTCTTTGATTAGCAGCCAAGAAAACGGACTCAACTCCAATCCAAGTTTTAAAAAATTGTATGAAACAAAACATTAGCACAGTGATTTTTCCTTGTTTTAATGTGGCTTTCAATGTTAGGTTTATTGTTTTGTGGTTTTCTGCATGGAGAGCATATGCTTGCAATATGTTTAATAATATTTGGGGTTTTTAAAGCTACAGTATAGTCATTAAAAAAAAAAGATAAAAACCTCTGCAAATGGAAGAATACTCTAATTATACAACAGCTGATGTCTTCACTTCCTAAGCCTTTTGCAAAAGGTATGCTAAAGGTAAAACAGATATGCTGCTTCTGGGTGGTGAATCAAGTTCTCTCAGACACGCTATTTTTGACATCACATTGTAGAAGTGTTCTGGCTCTCTTAATAGTTAGCAGTACTCATTTGCCCACCTGCCAGAAAGCATCCATCCTTTTAGGTGTCAGTAAATTCAATAAAATATCCACCTTTCAGAACAAGGACAGCAGAGGTGCTCTTTGGGGTTGGGACAATCCACGTGTCTGTCTGTCCAGCAGCAGCTGGGGATACTCATGACATCACCTAACCCAGTCCCAAAACACCATGCCAAAATTTCAAGGTGGTCACAAAGGAAAAAAGTATCACCTGGCTGAAGCACTTCAGGGCACAGACAGAATCAGCCTCTGGGCCACAAAGGAGGCAGGACAGAATGGGAGGAGGAAGCAGCACCAACAGTCCCTGGAACACTGGCTCCAGAGGCGAAAGGAGAACAGCAGCTGCTGAAGGGGCAGTTACCAGATCTCAACAGGACAGCGTGAGGGCAGTCAACAAGGAGTTTTGAAGACAGACGCACACAAGGAATAAATAACTCTTGTCTGTGCGTAGGCTGGGTGGTTTGGGCAGGCTGAGGTGCCCGCAGCCTGTTTCCACTGTCTGCAAAAGGAGGTGGCTGCGCTGAGGGTTGTCTGCTAAAGCCTGACACCCCAAACTGACACTGAAAAGATGGTGCCTGCTTGGGAAATTTGGCTGCAAGCTGTCTTCAGTTTGACAAGAGAACACTGTAACCCAACAAGTAGCAATGGATCATAAACACGAACCAGCCAGCCACATAAACGGGTGTAGTGCTGTATCCACCACAACCAACTCGAAACTGTGGAGCGAGAGTCAACCCTCTCTGCAATGTGAGTGTACAAGGCAGAACTTGTGACTTGCTTGACACCCTGATGTCCCCCAAGCTCAGATCTGAAATAAGCAGACAGAAGAGAAACTTCTAAGACGGCTCCTTGTGCACAGCCACATGCCCTTCCCTCACACCTCCCCCAGATAGCCTGGCTCCAAGGGCTAGCGTCAGAAGAGGGAAACTGCATTTAATTTCATAATTTCTGCTTAAATGATTCACGAGCTGTTTTTGTAAATTGCAAGAGAACACCCTATGAATCAGTCAGTGACAAAAATAAATTACATTAATCCATAGTACAAATATGCTCAGAGTGCTAGAGTTTCAGTAGAAATGAGCTCATTTGTTAAGCTCCCCACTCAAAGCATATAGGATGGCTTTGTACCGTAAGATTGTCCCATAAGACAAAGGCCCACTTTCCTGCTGGAAAAGACCACAGCTTGCACACCAGACCTCTGTCTTTCATTTTAGACATTGCAGAGTGGCATCATATCACAGAGAGGCCTTCTTCTCTTATCTTTGTCATGCTAACACCAAGCTCTTTCCTACTAATTGTGGCCTCCTCACACCACAAACACTGAATCAGTCAGCTAGAAATGGGCCAAGATCCAAACTCCAGATCCAAAAGCAGGAAACCTAGGCACTTTAGTATGAAAGGAATCAGGCCACTGCCTCTAAAGGTGAGGGTGAACTCCTCTAATTGTAAGGCAAAATTCAAGAGTAAGACAAACATCGCAGCTGGCTTTGTGAAAGCCAGCTTGAAATTAGAAAGAAAAATAAAAAGCACCACCACAAACACTTTGACAATGTTAAAGTTGCAAGAGATCCCGACACTGAGTTCAGTGCCTTCACCCTTTCTATGCCATTTCCACTTTAAGAAGAATTTCTGTGGAACAACTGGTTACCTGTAAGAAGGAACACTGGCAACCTGAATACAGGTGCTGCTTCAAAATCCTCTGAAGCATGACTTGACACTGAAGAACTTGCACCCTTACTTTCAACAGCAGCTTCATTTTAAAGAACTGCTGGAAAACTCATGATCAGGTCTATGAATAATTACAATGACTACCATGAACACATTCCCAAATGGAATGATGGTCCCGGGCCAATTTCACAGTCCTCTCCTTTGCCATGACTGCACATCGGGAATGGTGTGGTCACTGTGTTTTTCTGCTACATTTTCTCTATCTGCTGTAGCTGAGTAAGCACAGGATGACCCAAATTTTCCCCCTTCTAATTTGCTGGGGGGATCGTCACAGCCTCATCACATATAAAATAATTATTTTTAAAAGTCATCCTTTCAGGTATCTAATTTCTGATGCTCTGGATATTCTGCAGTTCCTGCTGCAATAAAACCTGGTTTTAGAAAACAGACAACCGAACACAGGAAAGAGTACATACAAGTAAGCAGTCATACAATGCTCTTTTGTGAATATTAACTTGCAATTTTTTTAAAAAATAATGCTGTTTTATGAACTGCTTGAGACAGTATACCATAAAGTAGGATTGGCTCCTCTTTTCCCTAGCGTCTCCACAGCATCGTGTCTATCCCAGAGCAGAGAACAGGAGGCCAGGTGCAGTCTGCACGGTGCACAGCCGGCGCACTCCCTCCCCAGCAAGACTCGCAAACTGTCTCATAAGAGAGATAATATCATTTTGACAACGAAAAAGTAACACTTCAAACCACTGCTTAGATCCACTCACATTATTAAAACAGAGAATATGAGAAAGCGTTCCTTTCTCCACGTTTTTTTAAACTGCACGGTTTCAGATTTGCCTTCCCTCTAAAAGGGGGCTCGTTCCGGTTGACAGCTCCCAGCCTGTCTCACTGAGCTGGTTTTTAATGTACTACCAAAACGTGGGAGCACTCGGGATGTAAAGGATACCACGCGTTGTACTACACACACACGTCTTGGTTGAGGAAAAACATTTCTCTTGGTAGAGCATTTTTCAGAGAAGAAAAAAAGGTTCTATTAAATCCAAGTCTGAGAGAAATGTTGCGTGATGTTTTTTTGAGAACACAGGCCTTAAATTCGGGGTGAAATCTGACCTTACATTGTTCCTTTATGTTTGCATTTTATTTCGACTGGGTGGACCGTTTTGCCCCATTTTGCTGGGTAGCAGCTATTTTAGTCAGCTTTTCAAATGTTGCTCACATTTTGACATTTAGATGCCAAAGCAGAATTCAGCAATTTTTCAGTAAAGTGGTTCTACATACAAATTCCTAAACCCAGTCACTATAAAAACTCCTGAGATTTGTTAAAGTTAAAACCTACGTAAAAGCAGTGGTTAAAAGTCTGATCCTTAGACCACTAGAGGTCCACAGAGCTGTTTCTGCTAAAGCAGCAAAGAACGAACAATTTAAACAATGGTTTCTATTCCTCTGACCTTGACAGTTTTGAGTGTCTCATTTTAAGGGCTGAACTCTCCACTCACCTGGTTAATTGGATTACCGCGTGTCAACTTTTAAAAAGCCTCTTCCTTTTTTGGGCGTATCGTTGGTACAAACTCAACCATGAACAAGGTTGCAGATGACACCTAGGGCAATAAAAACTGAGAAAGACAAAGCAAACTGCAAAGTAACCTGCAGATATTACAAAAGGCAGCTGAGCCAGATTTCCCTGGTCATTAGCCGAGCAAAGTATGTTTTGATGTGTATAGAAGTTTAGAACTATTTGGTACCAAAATATTCAAGTCTGTAAGAGGAAAATTATGAAAATTGATGCTAATATCCATAAAACGTCCAACCAGAGAAAGCAAAAATAAACAGCCCAAAGACAAAATAGAATGGAAGTAATCAAGGAGCCACAGCCACTTCACTAAAGAGATCTTGTTTGTTCAGGCTCCTTCATAACCTCCACTGTTACTTTAACGTAACCAAGCCCTACAGTTTTGCATGGAAGAGATAAGGAGCTAAACAGATGGGGAAGGGGAGAAGAGCTATTCCCAAAAGGATAGTTCAAGGTAAAGCCATACTACGAAGAGAGGCTCTAGACAATGCTGGGCGTTTAAAGGCTGTCAAACGTTTCCTCAAAACGTATCCTTCACTATTCTTATAGGCACTGCTGATGAAAATCTTAGGAGTCAAACCCACAGGACTGATGCCATGGGGCCATCCCCACATTTCTCTGTTTTGCAGGATATGTGCAGGAAAGGATTCTCCATTATTTCCGAAGTCTGCCCCACTCTGTGTGCTCCCCCACACTGTGCAAGTTGTCCCAGTGGGTTGCTGTGAGCAGGATTACACAATGCCACAATAATACATCTTTACTCCAGGTGCAGAATAAAGAGCAGGAACAGAAAAACTCCTGTGACACAAAGAACTTGTTTCTGAACAAACAGCCTCTTCCTTAGCAATGGAGAAAGCACAAAGAAACGGGAACTACCCTGCAGGAAGAAGGTTTGCATTCTCTATTAAAATCTTTCCTACGTGACAGTCTATCATCCGTAATACAACTATGACAAACTGCAGGCAACATGTGAACCCATGCACAACTTGTCAAATGGTGCAAGGAAGATTAAACAGGCTTAATTTGCATGGTATTGGACAAAAGTGAAGGAAGACACAAGCACACACACATAGACAGATCTCTTCTTACTCCCCTCCTCTGGTGCACTTCTGGCATAAAACCAGACCTTTCAGAGTCCAGTTCCTTTTCTCACTGAAACTTTACCACCCACTTACTCTCACCCTGCCTACGTAACCATACCTGCATCAGAGCCAGATTCAGAAAATCCCTATCAGCAAGGACTCTCTCTCTTGCACTCACAAAGCATCTCTCAGGTATCAAAGAGTTAATTTTCTCCCTCTTCACCTTCAGTAGGAAACCAGGTTATTTTCTGCAGCTGCACTGGTTATAAAGCAACTACAGGCAATGCATTAGTCTTATGTCTCCAGCAGCTCCTCAGTCACCCGTTATAGTCAGAGGGAAGATAGAGCAGTTTGTCTTCAAACAGAAGTTTTCCACAGGTAAGCTCTGACTGCTGTTCTGCAGTTCAGAAGCTGTAGCTCCTGGTGAAACGTTCCACTGAGTTTTACGAAATCAGCAGTATTTGCTTGCTGATGCAAAGATCACAGGACTGTCCTGAAGCATGAGAATTGAAAAGGAAACAACATAAATAAAGAAAATATCTAATCCTTTGCAGCCTTCCCACACGTAACCTTTCCTGATGGAAGTGAAAAGCAGTGCTTACTCTAAGATCTGGCTAAAACAGGAGTATTTTTCAGTGTCCAACTGAGAAACTCAAGTGGTAACAAACAAAATCAATAGCAAAAATGCAACTGTTTAAAAAACCAGTCTCCTCCATATGTTACAAAATAACCTTGGATTATTAAAAGCAGAAATTGTTTTTATCACGGCTTCTGACACCTTCCTTTTCAAAAAAGGCAGAAAATTCTCATCTGCTACCTATATGCAAGCCTACAGCTTCAGCAACGTCTGCTTGATAAAGCTGCACCTTCCAAGGTGGAAGTTAACAGCAGTGTCTGAAATGTGGTAATCGGACAATCTAAAAGTTTGGCTTAGTACATGAAGGATAAATGGCAGGAAACTGGAGGAAGAACAGTTTCAGCCAAAACTGGATGACTGAAGACCAAAAATACTACCGTAAATAATTCACAAAGGAACACAGCCAGGGTATAACTATGTAAAAGCTTAGATCTTTTGCAGGATAATAAATTAAATGGAGATGTCTCTGATGGTATGAACAGCATAGATCACTAATTGCGAGTGTTTGCAAAGAAGCTAAGCACTGAAGCATAAGCATATGGCCGGAAGGGTGGTCTGATGATAGCAGCAAAGGTCTGTTTCTGTTCCCAACTCTGAGGCCAGTATGTTTGGCAGACCATAAAAAAGTATCTTAATTTATCTGTCTTACTCTTTGAAAAGACAGATTGAAACTCATATTCTTCACCTAGCTGTCTGGGATGTTAGCAGGCTTACTATTGGGAGAAGCTTTGATTGTGATAAAATACCAGAAATTTTCAATATAATTGATTTATTAAAAATTAAAGAGAAAAAAAAGAATGCATGCTGATTCAAGGATCTAGGCCTCTTGACAAACCTCAAAACACAAATCATGCAATAAAACTCAGCTGTTCAGGCAGCTGAACTCCAGGCAATTAAATCAACCAGCCAGACAACAGAAAAACACCCCTGTTCTCCCCAGAGGCTCTCACTCCTCCCACCCAGAGCCTGAAATGCTGCATCTATCTTGGACCGTGCCAAGAACAATTAAGATAATGCTATTCCATATCAAGGTATAGGATAAACCCTCATGTCGAGGGCCTAAGAGAAAGCACTCTGCCAGCAAACCATTTTAAAAATGAGATGGCCTTCAGCATATCTACAACAAATTCACCTGGAACGCACATAACTACATTAATTGCAACACAGCTGTGCAGAGCTTTCCCTTCATGGTGCTGCAATGGCACAACGCCCATCTTCCTTCCGGATGTCCCTGCCCTATCGCACAGGCACAACCCCCTCTCTCCAGCAGGACAGCATCCAGCTGTGCCAGTGTTGGTATCAGCTGGTGCTCGCCAGCGTTTAAAGCAGGTACACAGACTGTGTGGATGCCTCCATCGCAATGTAGGCCTGTACTTGACTGGGGGTCTGGATGGGAAATGGCAGAAAGATTATCTTAATACAATGTCATTGCTTACTCAGCACCTGAAGTTAGGCTAACTGCTCCTTAGCATTCATGTTTGTTCTATCCAACAGATTGTACTTTGTGTTCACAGCAGGCAGAGAGGGTACAAAACGTCAACCAGCCTGCTCAACTGATGACCTGTAACTCATTAAGCTGCAGTGAGAATAACAGATACGCATCTGTACTCTTAATGAAATCCAAAACAAGCATGTCTGCAGGGGATACACACTAGTTAAATGAAGAGACTGTCAAAGCCATTTCAAGTTAATGATCTGCATGTGGATAATACCTAAATCTGGGAAGGGAGAACAGCTCCTTCCCTCTGCTAGAACAACGCCATTAATCACCATAAGCAATTTGCCCAAGCAACAAAACTGGCAAAGTTCCCTATACTAATTATTAGATTTCTAAAAGTATTTCTTCTAGGATTTCTGTAAGCAGCATTAACAGCCACATCTCCCAAAACAGCGTGAGCAAGCGAAGAACTGCTGTCTCAGATCAATGCAAGAGAAAAACAGGTCAGTGATGTTGAACTCAGGTAAACGGGTACACACCTGGATACTGTTACACTGAAAGTCAACGCCCAACCCCAAGTCAGAGGTCAGAGGATGTAATCCAAATCTCTACTGTTTTAAGATTTCATTTGCTTGATCTCCCCAGCTGCCTTGTAAGCTCCCCACACAGCCTTGCAGTAGCAGGGAGGAGCTGGATGGGGCTCTGCTGCAGCCAGAACAGGCTGGGCTGCTGAAACACCACCAGCTACCACCAAAAGCAACCTTTCCCATCATGTTCTAAGGGATAAAAGGGGAAACATCACAGAATCGCAGAATCACAGAATGGCTCGGTTGGAAAAGACCTCTGAGATCATCACGTCCAACCATTCCTGCCTACCCCCTAAACTGTATCCCTAAGTACCTCGTCTACCCGCTCTTTAAATACATCCAGGGATGGTGACTCCACCACCTCCCTGGGCAGCCTGTTCCAGCTTCTGACGACCCTCTCAGTAAAGAACTTCCTCCTTATCTCTAACCTGAACCTCCCTTGGCACAGCTTGGTGCCGTTTCCCCTTGTTCTATCCTCCATCACCTGGGAGAAGAGCCCAGCACCCACCTCTCTACAACCTCCCTTGAGGCAGTTGTAGGTGGTGATGAGGTCTCCCCTCAGCCTTCTCTTCTCCAGGCTAAACAAGCCCAGTTCCCTCAGCCGCTCCTCATCAGGCTTGTTCTCCAGAGCCCTCCCCATCCTTGTGGCTCTTCTCTGAACACGCTCCAGAATCTCAACATCCTTCTTCTAGTGAGGGGCCCAGAACTGAACACATCGATTCACAGCTTGGTCAGACTAATTAATTCAATGAAGAACGAGACACAAATACAGTCCAAAAGTATGCAATTAAAGCTGGTTGTTTGTGTGTGTTTGTTTAAATTATGGCAATTAAAATGGCAAAGTGGAGCATGGACATAATTTGGGTATTAATGAGCTATGTGCAGTATAAAGACACAGATTAGGCAGAAGGGTAAAACAGAGCTGCACACAGAAAGCCCTCGATCTCATTGATTTGGATTGCATATGACAGCAGAATTTTTCTTGTAAATTGTTTTACGTACAAGGATAATTTGAGAAGTCAAAGGAAGCTTGGAGGAAGCTTTCCCCTACTTTTTTTTGCTTCTGTTATACCATACTGAGACTTCCAGTATAAAATCTATGGCAGGTCCAATTGTGAGTGGGATACTTGAAGGGAGAGGGGAAGCGGGGAGAAAAAAAAAAGAGTAGATAAAAGAGAGTTATATCTGATCACCCAGGCTAGGAATTCTTGTGTCTGCATAGCCATGTTTCAAACCTAACTATTACAAAAGCTTCAGGAAACATTCTTTTCAAGATGAAATCTTCTCTGTCAAAACTTCCATTCATAAGTTATATTTCTTAGTGGGGTATTATTTTACACAGACTGCCCAGAGATCTTGCAACATGGAACAGATTCTTTTTCGATGAAGTACACGATTTTGTTTTATCATGGTAGCTTAACAATTTACTTATGTTTTTGAACCAGAAACATTCTCAAAATTTACCCATACACATCTGAAAAATGCATTCCTTGGGCAAGCTTCCTAACAGCTTTCTTTGGTGCTGTGAACTCAAAAAAGAAGTCGAAACAGAAGTTCACATAATAGGAAGAGCAAAGAGAAGCAGAAAAGAGAAAAAAAATAAAACAAGAATAATTACTATATAGAAGACGCCACTACCACTCATTTCTTTCTGCCCACAACCCATGCTGTAACGCCGTAAAAGGCTTCAGGCACCCAACCAGAGAACAAGCAGCACCTCACCAGAACGGGCAGTGAACAACAGATAGTGGCAGTCATTAAGTCTTAGTCACAGCTCCCTTGCTAACGAGGCCAGAGAAAGATACAGGTGTCACACACAATTCCAAATTGCCAATACGTCACTGGTTGTGCCACAGGAGAAAGGAAAACACCCGTATTACTGCATTTCCAGTGACATGGATGCATCCAGCCTGTCTGGCTGCACCTGCCCCACCGCTCTACAGGCAGCTGATGACCACGCATTGAGCTGATGACCACGCATCGAGCCCACCAGTGCCTGTCCGGCTGCCCAGCTCACCCCTGGTTTGATCACTTACCACCCATTAGCGCAGGCAGTCACAGAGCCCACCAGGAGCTCTGGCAGCCAGAGGCTGGTCACCAACATCACTCTTGCCTCTCTGGTTCCTGTCAACAGTTTTGATAGGTCTCCCACAACAACAACAAGGAGAACTCATGGAGTCAGCATTTTCTTACAGGAAGCAGTTCTGTTGGGAAAATCCTGACCAGCTCTAGATGAAAGACAAACTATGGAAAGCTTGGAAGTATTTCTAGCCTAAGGATGAAACTATACTCTCTAGAAAAAAGGCCAGATGCTATTCACCATGACAGCCATAGGTCCAGGGCACATTCATCAGGTGGCACAAATCCAACAGTGAAATGTGGCCATGATTAAGTTAAGTATTTGAGTTGTGCTGTGGTTCAGGACAGTTTCCTCCGTGTGGTGTGGATCCGACAGCATCAGAGCAGTGTGTATAAAAGGCTGAGGCAGGAAAAAAACCTCCCAGCTGCAGAGGCCAAGATGTAGAACAAACATCCAGAAGATAGCAGGGGAATCAGGAGCATTGGTATTCAGCCTATTATCAAAAAGAGTATTTCTGTAGTTTCTTAAAGCTTTCCAGCCATAATTGAAGTTCCTTTCTGTTTCAACACTGAAGGAAACTATTCTCTACAACATCTTTTTACAGCATAGAAAGGTAAGCTTACTAGAGTTTCCCTGCTGACAAGGTACTTCCACACCCTAAATATGGAACCAATAGCTGGGCATTCCTCTGAAACTCAATACTCACAGGCTTTATGCACAAATAAAGTTATTTCTATCTCTAATACACCTGCATTCTAGAAAGAGACAATAACCCTTCACATCCTTGAAGACTTGCAGAATTATGAATGCCTATTTATCCCAAAACAAGGAGCACGTTTGGACAAGTGAATGCAACATCCATACCAAAAAAGAGTCCATTTGTTCCCTGAATTTGAAAAGTCTTCATTATGATTCCACAAGTTTGCCTTAAAGTATATCTTAAAGTACAGAGTTGGCAGGTTTGCTCTGGATCAAGAAGCTGATCACTGTCCCAAGGGCACAAAACTGTGCAGTAGTTGCTATGGTACTGTAAGTATTTTTGTTTGTTAAACAGTAGATGAAACAGTCACATAAAATGATTAGACTGCACGTTGGATCATTCCCTGGGAAGGCTTATGTTACAAACTGGCTTTCTGGGGAAATTATTTAAGCTTTTCACTTAAAAAAAAAAAGTCATTTGAATCTTAGGCTGATGTGTTTAAGAGACTCTGCTCCTCACTCAATTTAAACTTATTTGTGTAGGCAGGTAATATAATAAAACACTTTTACATCTATTGAAAACGTCGCTGCGATTGTTGGCTTCAAGCAGCTCTTCAACAGGCTCCAGTATTACCACCATCATCATGAATGGTCAGGGCTTGGATCGCAATTCTTTTGCAAGAGGGGTGCATGTCTTGCCTTGGGTCATAACAGTGCTGCAGTAGAAATTACAGATCAAGTGTTAGTCTGCATTACCAGACAGAACAAAAGATTCCCTTAAAAGGCTAAGTGCACATACATTATCTCCAAAATAAGCTTGATTACAGAAGTTACTGGGGGAATATAAGAGCCTTTACTGTTGCTTATTTCATTTACCTGCCTAGGCACTTATACTGTGCTCCCTTAATGTGGTCCAGGGACTAATATGAAAGAGCTCCAAAAATAAGCATAAATACTCAGTGGCTGATGAATGAGCCTTGGACTAATTGCTCAGATGGCTTAACAGGCTCAGGAGCAGATGGTCACCAAGCTTAAATCAGCACAAACATCACAAAAGGTGTGACAAACACACAAATGGAGAATCTGTCCCTCTGGCTCATACTATCTAAGAATCACTACTTTTTTCTAGAATCCTACCCAAGCTACCAGTCTAAATGGCAGAGCAATGCCAGATTAAAAATAAGGTATCATATCTTAGAAAGCTGAGCAGCAAAGAGCAGCCAATTAACTTCTGAAACCATAACAGCTCCTTTCTATCTGGTGGCTTTCACCAGAAAGTGACTTTGGAAAGCACAGACGAGTATTAAAGACCCAATTCTCATGCAATAGCAGTGAATCACACATACAGATATCAACACAGGTAATTCTGGTTGCTGAACAAAGATGCCTGATTGTATAGGACTCAAATTTTTTTTTTTTCCATTTTCTCTAAAGAAAGGTCAAGCTAAGCAAAATAACATTAACATTAAGCAACTATAGCTGTAGATATCAGATAAGAGCAGTTCTGAGGATATTTGGCATAGATTACACTGCTTCATCTGTTTTTCCTGTACCCCCATAGACGATGACAGAACTCTCTTCTCTGCAAGAGTTCCCACAACCGAAGGCACTGATCACTGGAGCTTCCAAATGAAAGGCAAGAGGAGCCAATACTGGATCCAAAGAAAACAAAATGTGTACCAAACTTACAAGAAAGAAGTCATAAAATTCCCATCAAAAATGCCAGTAGGACTGAAGCAGATCAACTGCAGACAGACCTGGAAAGTTTACTGCTGAGTTCCCCTCTCAAGCATGGGTGTAACAAACCAGATGCTGAACAGCTAAAGTTACAAAACCAAATACTCTGTCCTCTGAGCAGGAGACAAGAACAGCCTGTGCATTTATCAAAGCAGCAGATGCAAATAAACATGCCCATTCAGCATAAGCTAAAGCTTTCTGCCTTGCTTCAGACACTTGAGGCTCAGGGTTGCCATTCAAAACCACAGGCCCTGCTACAGCTTTGCTAATACCCTCCTGAGGTTATTGCTTTGGGGTAACCTCAGATTACCATTTCCTTCGGGTGAACATCATACCAGTCACATTCAGCACTCCCTATATAGCCAGGGCTGTTCCAGATGACTGCACGGACATGAAAAACAAATTGGAGAATGGGAACACCCATGCTCAGAGATGACAACACTGGAGTGCTGCCATAGATGGGTATAAGCT
>NW_010181919.1:0-19749 GCF_000695765.1 Mesitornis unicolor
AAAAATATGTGAATGATTCAACTGGAGTTGAGATACAGATTTTTTTTCCTGCCATGTATTAAGGCTCGTCAGGTTTTAATTTACTAAGTGTACTTTAAATATGTTTTTTTGGACTATGTTTGGAGGTGACTTTAGAACAAAATGCAATGTTAGAACCATTTTTCCATGGTACACTGCTGTCTGCTTTGTATCTGTGTATTTGAAATACAACTTAAAATCTAGGAGGGTTTTACCAATTATTTTTTTTTATTATTCTGAATTTTGCCTTGAGCCTGGCAAAGTATCATTGATTTGGAAGGTTGTATTTTATTTGATATGTGGAACTTAGTCATGTGTGGAAGCTAACTTGTCTAATAATCATATTTCAGATTTTGAATAGGCAATGACAAGGCTCATCAAATAAAATGCATTTTATATTACAATTTCTTCAAGATTATGTATGGATTTAAGATTTTCTGTATGTTTGAAAATGTAGTTGATGGCCATTTAAAAATCTCAGCATTACTATTAAAACATAGGTTTTGTTACGATTTTCACACACAATATCAGCGCATTCTTGCCATGCAAACCCTGCTGACTTACACAGTTAGCATTTTTTGGCATTCATTTTGTGACTCCAAGGTTGCAATTTGGTTTTGCTCCTTCAAGTAAAATGTTTGTGTAAATCTGTTATGTCCATTTAGTGCTCTGGGGGTTATAATCTGGCTGGATCACTTTTTTAGTGTCAGTTTGGGGGGTTTAAGCTTTCCCTGGCTTGGGTAGCAAACACTTCTCAAGAGCTGCCATCACTTGATGCTTCAGAACCAGCCTCTGTCAGCATCAGGACACAGTACTGGTCTCAGGTATTTGCCCCGACTTTTGGTTAACTTCTGAATAATAGGAAAGTTCTTTAACTTCTTCCAAGAGGATTTGTAAAGATTTTTGTTCATTTTTCCATCTTTACACAATCAGACTGAATACTTTCCTGCTTTTCGGTCTTGTCTGTGTTTGTTGGAGGACAGGGGCAATGGATAGTAGATGTTTCAGCCTTTGTTAAGACGCAAGAGGACTGAAATATGGAAAGTGAGTCAAATCGCTTCAAGTTCTTCTCCAGCATTTAAGCTGAATGAGAGTTAACAAGGACCCAAAAGCAGTTTCAAGCAGCCCAGCAAGACCAGAGTTTCAGAGCTTTCTAGAAGAAGCCCACATCAGTTTAGGCACTGCTCCGATGGGAAAGGTCCCCCAGATAAACCTGCAGCATCAAAGACCACAATTTAGAGTTTATTGTCACCAGTGATTAGCAGCAGGAGAGAGCAGAGGCATCAATGTTGTGTTATATTATAGCTGGGGACAGGCTGGGAGTGGATTTGTCAGTCACTGCTAAGGACAGTAATTAAAAATAGTAATTGGAGTGAGTGGTGAGTGGCACACCAGGGCAGGTGTGCAAAAGGATGAGGAGAGTGAAAACCTGTGGGATGCTCATGAGGGCAAGAGCAGTGGGTGACAACATACTGATGGATAGATCTGGAAGGTGACAGGGTCCAGAACAAAATGACATTTCTAGGAGTGCCTGAAAGGAGCGTGTCAGAGTTAAGAGCCATCGATGGCCCTGCTGTGCAGCGCAGCATGAGGTGGTTCATCCTGTGCTGGCTTGGGCCTGCTGGGGGAACATCAGTGCTGTCTCTACAGGCTACATGGATTGACCAGGGTGTGGGCTTAGGTACAGGCACATGACTGTCCATATTGTCGGTGCTGTGACTTCAGGTGGTGCCACATAGAACTCTTCTGGGCAACATCCCAATGTGTTTTGGTGTGGAAGGACAGGCTGAGGAGTGTTTCCAGTAGGCAGTGTTGGTGAAGCCACATTTCTTTTACATGTGAGTGGGGAAAAAATTTAGTGGTCTTTTCTCTAGCTCTGAAGTCAGCTTTGAGTGTAGGTAAGTCTGGAGACTTGTGAGGTGCTCCGAGCACCCCTTAGGAGGCTTTTGTGAAAGCAGAGGCATGGCTGAAAGAGGAAGATGCAGTGAAGAAAATTAATTCAGGGCTGGAAAAAATGGAAATCAAGAATAGCAAGAGAATTTGAATGACCAAGAGGCCTATGGGTAAGGGAAAGTGGTAGCTGAAGAGGCTGGTGGTGAACATGAGGCCATGGAAAAGTGGCACTGATACGGCTTGGAGGATGAAAGAGGTGGAAGGGATGTGTGCACGAAAGGATGATGGGGCTGTGGTGGGTAAATACGAGTACAGGCAGGAAATCTTGCTGCCAGTAGGAACTAAGGGTTTCTGTTAAAACAACACTCATGCCTGGTGCACCTCTCTCAGAGCTGTCACTGAGTTGTGTGATGAGTTGCTTTTGGGGCTGGGAAATATCGATCTAATGATTTTGATGAAAATCAGCTGAGAGCAGCACACAGTGAAATGAGGCTTTGAGATTATAAGATACAACTCTATTCAGTTTTATATTTCCAAAATTGAGAGGTTTTACTCAAAGTGCTGGATTAAAATAGCAGTATGTTGGACTGCAGTTGCTGCTGCTTGCTTTAAGGGGGAGAAATATTTCTAAAAGGGATAATTAAAAGCAAGTGTTTGAGACCTAGGGTATCTTCCTTCAACAATCTTTAAAAATAGACCATCTGTCCATGGTTTAAGAAGTCAAAACCACTGTTAATCTTTTCTCCTTCTCCTCTAGCATTTTTTTTAAATTGGGGGATCTGTACAAACCATGAGTTAAATTTGCCTTTGAATAAAATTCCCTTCCAGCCATACCTGTACAAGCAGAGTAATTAATGACTCCAAGCATGTAATATGAGATTAATTTTTGTATATCTAGCAACATTCATCATATTTGGTTTAAGGCTATCAATGTAAATTGTTAATGAGGTGAAAAATTTAAGTGTATCGAATAGAGTGGAAGAAAAGCAGCTGGATTTCTTAAATATTCATTTTGCAGTCAAATTGAGTTTCTGATATTTCTAATCCCTCGACCTCTTTGAATAAAAATGTTGAGGAAGAACAAATTTGCGACTGACCTCATCATTACCTTCTTTAAATCTTTAATAGGTGCGACTGATTGCATTAACTCTTAAATCAGAATGGAAAAGATCCTGGACACGAGGGGAAAGGAGAAATGTCTTACTTCTAGGGCTGTTTTGTTTGTGATTTCAAGGCCCGTCATCAGCTGAGGGGTGTGCGAACCAGCAGTCAGTGCTGCTTGGTTGTGTGCCTTCCTCTAGTTATGAAAATTATGGCAAATTGCAGTTTCTTATATTTTCTTATTGCAGGATGCTGACGTTGACCTGCTCAGTTTTATGTGATTCTTGATGCGGTTGACATTACATTGTCTTTTTGGGATGATTCCTCTGCAAATTGTGGTGCTCCCTTAACCTGTACTGTACAGCTCGTATCAGTGACTTTGTGAATGCCAGACACCGTCTCCCACAGTATCCTCCTGGAGAAGCTGGCTGGGCATGGCTTGGACAAGAATACGCTTTGCTGGGTCAAAAACTGCCTGGATGGCCGAGCACAGAGGGTTGTGGTGAATGGAGCTAAATCCAGTTGTGACCAGTCACAAGTGGTGTTCCCCAGGGCTCTGTTTTGGGGCCAGTCCTGTTTAACATCTTTATCAATGATCTGGATGAGGGGATTGAGTGCTCCCTCAGCAAGTTTGCAGATGACACTAAGTTGGGAGGGAGTGTTGATCTGCCTGAGGGTAGGAAGGCTCTGCAGAGGGACCTGCCCAGGCTGAATCAATGGGCTGAGGCCAACTGTATGAGCTTCAACAAGGCCAAGTGCCGGGTCCTGCACTTCGGGCGCAATAACCCCATGCAGCGCTACAGGCTTGGGGACGAGTGGCTGGAAAGCTGCCAGGCAGAAAAGGACCTGGGGGTGTTGGTGGACAGCAGGATGACCATGAGCCAGCAATGTGCCCTTGTGGCCAAGAAGGCCAATGGCATCCTGGGATGTACCAGACAGGGTGCGGTGAGTAGGTGGAGAGATGTTCTCCTTCTCCTCTACTCTGCCCTGGTGAGACCACATTTGGAATATTGTGTTCAGTTCTGGGCCCCTCAGTTCAAGGACAGGGAATTGCTTGAAAGAGTCCAGTGCAGGGCCACAAAGATGATGGAGGGAGTGGAGCATCTCCCTTCTGAGGAGTGGCTGAGGGAGCTGGGTCTCTTTAGTTTGGAGAAGAGGAGACTGAGGCGTGACCTCATTAATGTTTATAACTTTGTAAAGGGCGAGTGTCAGGAGGAAGGAGCCAGGCTCTTCTCTCTGATGTCCAATGACAGGACAAGGGGCAATGGGAGCAAGCTGGAGCATAGGAGGTTCCATGTGAACATGAGGAAAAACTTTTTTACTGTGAGGGTTACAGAGCACTGGCCCAGGCTGCCCAGAGAGGTTGTGCAGTCTCCTTCTCTGGAGACATTCAAGACCCGTCTGGACGTGTTTCTGTGTGACCTGGTCTAGGTGTTCCTGCTCTGGCAGGGGTTGGACTGGATGATCTTTCGAGGTCCCTTCCAACTCCTAATCTGTGATTCTGTGATTCTGTGAACTTAGTCTTGTGGTGGCCAGAAAAGCACCGTAAGACAGACACATTAAAAAAGGCTCTGTTTAAGGGCATGGTCATGCTGTTTAGCTGCCAAATGGCACACTGAGACACTGGATAGATTGCTGTTGATAGAGATGTGATATTCTTATGCCATGAAAGTCTTCATAGTATGTAGATATACTCTAGCTCGCTATATGAAATAGACCTGATGATAGAATTTCTTAGTGAAATTTGGTGAGCTATGCTCTGCAGGCCAGACTAGATCCTTCCTGTGGTTCCTGTAAACTTTTCAGCTACAGAAATTACCTTTATAAAAAAAAAATAAGTAACAAGAGTAGTATGTAATCAGCAAGTGTCAGCATAAATGAAGGAGAAATGGGATGAGTAGTTACTGAAACTCTGCAGTTCAGAAATTAACTGTCAGTAATTGAAGGGTGATACCGGTCACACAAAAGAGAAGGAGAAGAACAGATGTGAAGAATGTCAGCGTCAGGTAAAGCTGAGGAGGAGTGGATGGATGCAAGAGTGAAGTAGGTGATTGGCAGCATCTCCAAGGGCTGCAGCACATTTCAGAGAGGGTGAAGCCTCTGACTCAGGAACATACAGCAAACCGAAATGGTTTCACGGTTACCTGCAGCTGGAGCAGTTTCAACCCAGAGCAGTGATACTTGATCCATATGAGAATGAAGCCCTGAATGGTTTCAGTGTTCAGGCTGGTGCATAAAGATAAGCTAAAATTGCTTAGCCTAAAGACACTGAACAGAAGCTCCAGTGGTCCAGGGCTGGATCAAGTGGTGCTGCCTTACGGTCAGCAGTGTCTGTGGTGGGAATGGGGAAGAAAAGTGCTGTTACAGCTTCAGGTGTGATTCAAGTCCACTGCCACTTGTCCACTGGAGCCTTTAGAAAGTAGGGAGACCTCAGAGCAGAAGTTAGATGTTGATGGTTGCTCTGAGTGCTTTTTCCCATCAGATCTTGTGTAGACTTCCCATAAAATAGTAAGAACTATTAAGCATACTCTCTTGCTGGTCTGCTTTCCATTTCCTCTTCTTCCAGATTATGATACTTCAGCTCCAGGACTTATCTTTTGCCTTTAGTACTGTTATACTGCTATTTAATTGCAAGTAGATAATTCATCCCTTTTCCTACAATTATATTTTATAAATCTAGTTTTAGAGCTGTTTTGATTTAAATCAGTGGAATGGCCAGTAAGGGAAAGAACATAACTTGTTATATTTTCATTACCATTTCTGTGTGCTGTAGCATTCTGACAGCAAGTTAGAAAGAAGCTGCACTGGGCTTTATGGAAGGTACTGCAGTAATTAATCTTCATTAGGATTGCTGCCATGGCCTTGTGAATTAAAATTTATTACGTGGAAAAAGGTTTGTGTCACAGCATGTTTGATTAGAAAAATGCCAATATTTATGGGATAAATTATTCCTAACTTTTCTGAACTGTATTTTATTAGCAGGTTCATTTGTTATTCCTGTACATTGCTTTGGGAAAGAGCTCATGTGTGCTGTATTGCAGCTTGGAGTCTTGACTCATGGCAAGGATGGTTTGTTTCCGGGGCGGTGCTGGTAAACCTGGGCTCCAAAGCAAGCTCTGGTAAATGTTCACTGAAGCAGTGCCTGTCCAGAGGTCTCACGGTACCACACTGTTTAAACAACAGCAACTCAGCTGTGAGGCCTCACATTTCAAATGGCTGACTCTCAAGCACTTAAAATCTAAACCTTGCAGCTTGTCATGACATGCCTTGAAGCCCAGAAGTGAGTGAAATACTGGCAATTAAAAGCTTTCCTTTTTTTTTCCTGATATCACCCCAAAACATACTTGTGAGATTACTTTTTAGTAGTTAAATTAGTTTCTGGTGTATCACTATCAGGGTCGGAGTTAGATCTCCTGTTTCCCAGATGCCACTTGTATATGCTGGCGTTTATTTAATGCTCAGGATTCATAAACCATGCTTTAGTGTTTGAGTAATAAACATTACCTATCAAACAATAGTATCTTCCTTTGTGGATGCAGCTGTGCAAACTGTGACCACAGAAATCACTGTGCCTGTTGATAAGTTGCTGTGAGCACCTCCTCGCCTGTGTAAACACAGCCCATCCCAGTAAATCCTGCCATCAGGCTGCTGAAAAGCTAAATTGCAGCAGATGGGAAAAGGAAGGGATTGTAATCCAGCTGCACACGCCGCTTTCAAAGTGTTATAAATAGAAGATGAAAAGCATTGGTTTGGATCTGAATTGTGGGGTTGCTTTCTGACTGCACTGTTCTGTTAGAAAACAGTTCACCTTAGAGTAGTTTGATTTTTGTTTTGACTATTTGTGGACACCAGCTGGTAGCGCATCAGTTGGTGTGTTTTTAAGGAATAAGGGGCCATTTATGTCCATGGGAAGTGACCAACAATGAAAAGATTGGCTCTGCGGGGTAGGCTGACAGGCCTTCGGTCAATGGAGACCAAGGAGGAATCATTGGACAGAAAGTGCAGAATTCATCCCCATATAGCTGCTTTCACACACTCAGCCCTTTTACGTGTACATCTGAGAACACCACCTATCACAGCTCCCCTGAAGAGGTTTCTGCCCAAACAGCTGAGGAGAAGCACCCAGTGGAGTACAGGATACCCCGGGACATCGTGGTGCCAGACCTCTCCTGGTGATTTTCCTGCTTCCTTTTAAAACTGCCGCTTGCACCCTTTATAAAAGCTGCATCTCTTACTGCTCCTCCAGAGCAGTACAGCCCCAAAGCACCACTGGTGAAAATCCACCCTGCAGCAGCAGGGTGAGGGGTTGGAGTAGCTGGTCCCTTCCAACCCAAACCATCCTATGGACAGGCACTGTCTGTCTTCTCTGTGTCTCAAAATCATGAGCATCTTACGTGTGCATTCCTCATGACTCTCTGCTTTCCTTCCTACGTTGCCTTTATCAGATACTGTTTTGCTTCTGCTTTGTGTGCGTCATGAAAACACAAGCCTTTAGCTCTCTTCATTGCTCAGTGGCTTTGCTGCTGCTGCTTCTTCCCGTGTTACACACTCCTCCTTATTCACCTCTCCAGCTTACAGCCCAGCAGGAGTCAAACTGGTGTGAAAATACACCTGCCAACGTGTAGGTGCATCTTTAGTATGCACTACTAATCAAACACCGTGATCCCTCAACTTGACAGCTGAGAAACACCTTGACTCAGCACAACCTGCTCACAAAGCTCATGATGAAAATTAATCATAATTGTGTTGATGTGCATTTGTTTGTGGAAAAAATGAGAGATCTCACAGTTCCTTCCAAATGTGTTCTGTTTTTAAATGTTACACCTTCCAGACATCTAGGCCAGGGGACCTCTGAAACTCCAAAAATTAATAACTTTTTTGGTATCTCAAGTCTGCTATTTCATAACTTGTGAGATTTCTGCATTGTTTTAATTGCTAAGATGTTTTGAACTAGTGTCCTAGATGAAGCATTAGTCAATTATGAATGCAAACGAGGCTTCAGAGTCCATTCAAATGCTGGAAATAATTGGCTCTTTTGCAAATGAGCCACACTGCTTTTACTTAATGAGATTTCAGCCTTACATTTTTAAAGTGAACCCCTATACTCTGTCCTGATCAAAGCAAACACCGTGAAACTCCAGCCCAAACCCACACTGGCCACTTGAAAAGTGAGAAGTCTTAGTGCTTAGAGTATTTTCATGTACTGTCAGTATAGCTTCAGTATTTATGGAATGTCTTAGGCACTGCAGAGAGACATAGAGAGCCCTTTCCCCAGAAAAGGAATACAATAAATGTTGGTAGCAAGTCCTGAAAAGCCACCCTCATGGAAATGACAGCTCAAAGCTGGCAAAGTTGCTGTATCCTCCAGGCAGGCAGGAAGCAGAGGGTACGAGGCAGGAAGAGGAGAAAGCCTTGTGCTGCTCACCCCTCTTGGACAGCATTCGGGAGCTTCTTGAAAACTGCCACATTTTGGGGTTAATCTCTGGGTTAGGCTGACTTCCAGTGAGTGTTAAAACCAGTGTTTCACAGACCGGTAACCAGTCCTACAAATAATAAAACAAGGTGGGCAGATGAAGGTGGTTTGGATTGGACATTGAGTTCCTGTGCTGGGTTGGTTCAAAGCACAGGATTCCCCAGTGTGAGCTATTGGTTATAACTGCTGTTTCCACTTGTTGAGGCTCTGAACAGTATTTCTGAATGAAACGTGTCACAAACATTAACGTTTATACTTAAAAATTATAAAAATTAAGGCAGATAAAAAATTCATGTTGAAACTTTTTTTGAAGTAAATTGAGTTTTCTGCGTAGAAACTTGCCAAGTTTTAATTGAAACTCTGAATTTAGCCATCTATTTTAGAAAAGCCTAAACTCAATCTTTAAAGTTCCATTTAAATTTTTGTTATATTCTTTCAAATACAAACATGAAAACCTAAGAATGCCAATTTGTTTCAGTTAACTTGTTTGGAGAGAATCGTTTTGGGTACAAGGGGTTGTGTTCTGCTTTTTTGGTGATTTCTACCCTACAGCATAGGACAAGCAGCTCTCAATAACTCGGTACATGGATATTATATCTTGGAATAGAGTTTGGTAGATTAAGTTATTTTAATCTTAGATTAGATGACTATAGCCCATTTTCTATGTTATGGACAAAACCCACGTGGAGATACTTGAAAGCTTGGGCTCTTGCTGTCTTGTGGCCGTGTGATAGAAGTCAAAGTTAAAACATACATAGCCGTTCCGTCCAGATTGATGCTGCAAAAGGCAATTCGAAGAAAAGCAGCAGAAGAAATAGGACTTCATCAGGGAAAATAACTGGGTTTGGGTTTTCGTCTTCCTCTCCTGGTAAAGAGGTGGTTAATAGCTCCCAAAGAAAGCTTCTGACAGAAGGGGAAGGAGTGGCTTGAATGAGATGGACCCAAATCAAAACTGTATTCAGTGTAGGATTCATCAGTGAAATGACAGTTCTTACGGTTTTATTTTTGTCGCATATTTATCTTAGACAAGATCTTGAATGCATGTCAGGGTCCACTGACACATCACTTAATCAGTTTTGTCAAGTTGTCTATCACTCTATAAGGCAGCAAATATTAGATAAGCCTGATAGCAATATCTTGATATACTGTAATCAATTAAGACAGCAGAACATCCACCACTACCCTGGCCTGAAAGCAGTTCTAATTTAGACATTCAGAGTTTGTCGGCTTCTGTTGCTTCTCCCTTCTGAGTTGTAATTTTGTTTGCTCTTATCTTGACATAAATTTGCCTCATTTAAAGTGAATTGTTTGATTACATGATGATATTGATTACCGCAGTTGTTAAAAAGACTAATTGATTTGTTTCTGCAGCGAACCTGAGGAGGGGAGTGGAAGGAAGAAAAGAGGCTACAGCAACAGTACGGCAGCAGCAGAAATGCCACCGAAAAGAAAGAAGGCGAAATTCAGCCAGGAGGAGGACCCATATTTGCCACTAGATACTGGCCTTTCTCTAGCAGAGGATGAAGAGCTTGTACTGCATCTGCTCAGCAGTCGCAGCTGATTGCTTTTCCGTACGTTTTTTTTCTCTGGGACATCTCTATGATTTTGTCAGGAGTCTACGCAAAATGAATTTGGCATCTGGGTACCAGTGGACGTAGATAAATGAGTTCCATGTGCAACGGGATTGCCTTAGATTGGCTCGTAGATTACAGACAGTATTTAGTTTGATTTATAAGGCTTTCTAAACGAACTTTCCAACCTGATTCCCCAGCTGTCATTTTGCAGTAACATGTTCATAATTTAAAATCTTCAAGTTCTGAAGCAATTATCTTTTTTATTTTAATCTTGCTTTAACTGAAAACAGGATACTCCTTTCTTGACTGTGTCAGGTTTGTTATTTTAGAAGATAACCGTGTACTAAAATTATTAAAGAAGAAATACTGTTGGCAGCTGAAATCATATTACTTAAAAATAAAAGGCATTTTTTCTTCTGTGTATCATGCACATATTTTAAAAATATTTTAATAAAAATGAGGTCTCAGTGTAAACTTTTGGTATCTCTTTCAGCTTTGTTATGAAAGCATTTATTTATCCTCCAGTTATCATTTCTGTTATGATTCTGTCACTGGTGTTAGGCAATTCAGAAAACCACTTTTAGAAGCTAAAACTAAATCTTGCATTTGAATCCCATGTGAATGATAACAGTGATGCCACAAAAAGGTAGAGCATCACACAGGCTGGTAAAATTGGTTACAAGGTAGATTCTGTGGCAGACTTGCAACTGGAAGCGAGCTGCTTTTTTGTTATAACCAAATAATTTATTGTTGAGCACATTTTCAGATTTCATCCCATCAGACCATGGTTGGTTGTTGGAGATTTTGTGCAAGCTTACCCACAACCACTGCACCTGGATGAACAGCAGCGAGGCATCTGCTGTGCGAGTCCATTCCTGGGAAGGGAAGAAGCAGGCATTCTCTCTGAAGCAAAACAGAATAATAATACAATACCAAATTCTTCATTATTTAAGTAGATTTTCTTCTCTTGCTTGCACTCAAATGCCAGCTGTGAGCCAAATTCACTGTCTCCTTGCTTGCATTCTTGATTTCCTACTCAAGAATATTGGCACATTGTTCAGAAAAAACCCCATGGTGTAAACCCTTGCAGGCAACATGGAGAATGATGAAAACTGCTGAGAGTTTTACACATCTCCAAAATGACCAGGCAAAGGGAAGGCTGCTGTGCGAGAAAATGAAGGAGAGCAGGAAAATCCAGGTTTTTGTTTGCTGACACAAGTTTTTTGACAGCAAACAGACATTTGAAGTGGTGATTGTTTTCAGCAGACCCATGTCTTAGTGAAGTTTATGTGGCAAACAGTAAAACGCTGAGTGGGTACAAATGCCTGAGGGCTTTCCCCCGTTGCATCCCTTCAGCAAATCATGAAGTACACGTTGCCTCAAAAAGTTGTATCTGTTTGGTCTTCCAGTCACCTATATGAAGAACATCTTAAGGAAAGTACTCTTTTATTTTCAATATCCCTTTTTCTGGTTGTTTTTGTTTGGTTGTTTTTTTTTGTTACAGCATCAATTCGGTACAAGCCTTTCTTCTTCTCCCTGTGGCCCCTGCTATATTTTAGCTCGGTTACCCCAAAACTGAAAATATGCTGCAAATTCGTTTCCAAATGTTGCTTCTGCTGTTCTGCCAGCAGGCAGGGTGTCATAAAAACAATATTATAGGCAAAGCGCATCTGCTCCTTCCTGCCAATGTGGAATGAGAAGAAATGACTGAGTTTCACGAGCAGCTAAACATGAAGGATGGGACCTTCCTGGCAGCTGATGCACGGTGTGGTTTAGTCTGGGGTGCCACAGTGGGCCTGGAAAAACTGTGATTTGGGAATAGTGTTGCTGATGAACCCGTTAATGGAGAAGGATCCACAGTGGTGCTGTTGTGCCTGTGCTTAGGCTCCATCATGTGAACGGCCACAGCGAGTGCATTGAGTGGTGTCAGCAAATGCCTCTGCACTGGGGTGAGAGAGGTCCTGCTCCTGCGGTCGTGGAGGAAGGTGAGAAACTTCAGTGCAAGGAGCACCAACAAAGATGAGCTGAATGTAGATAACACATACGGTAGTGCATACATCTCATTCAGAGGTATTTGTAGATTCATAGTGTACTTCACGGTAGTTAGTTGTCTTCTACATCACCTGATGTCTCTCAGCATAAGTCTTTGCTGTGAGGAGGTTGAGTTTGTTGGGGTAAGTAAGTAAAAACCCCAAAGATTTACTGTTTCTTACTGGAATATTCCGATTTGTATATGCTGAGATGTGAGAGGAGTATTCTTACCAGGTGAGCAGTAGGACTAAAAATTAAATTATGTATATTAGAGTGATTGTGCTGCTCTGCTATTCTTGTGATGTTTTCATTGTCTGTGTAAAATAATTTTTCAAGAGCTCTTGCATTTGTATTTTGGGATAATGGAGTTTCTAATGTATTTGTATTGTCTGATACAGAGCTATTGTTTCACGAATCCTTTCAAAGTTTGCCCATCTACTTCAAATGCGTCTGTCCTTGTGGCAGTGTCTTGATGTGACTCCCACAGGAATGGAGCCTTGTGATAAAGTAGCGAGAAGGAGCTCATGCTCCATGCGATGAGCATATCTAAGAACTGGGAGCTGCTGTGTCTGGTGGAAAGAGCAAGACAAAAAAGCTCGCATTCACATTTTGAGGCGATGGCTGTGGTTCTGGGTTGTCATTTCTGTCAGCTGTAGATATGGTCTGAGAGGCTCCTGACCAGCCCTGCTTTTAGCTGTGCCTCTGGAGTAAGGACAAAAGTACAAAGCACACAAAACAGTTACTACTCTAAGAAATGCAAGGATTGACTTGACTAAAGGGTGTTTCCCAGAGAGCTCATTTGCACTTCACACCCACGGACCTCTCGACCTACTGCCAAAAGATGCTGTATGTGTGCCCAGGGCTAACAGGGGGGTGGAGCGGGGCCAACTGGGGATGCCACCCATCATCTCCCTTTCTCCTGGTCCCAGGTATGGCCTGTGCTGCTGCAGCATCAGAGCTAGTCCCAAGCTTTTGTACATTTGTACTTCACCTGCATTATAATCCCAACTTCACACAGGACAAATGGGAGTGTGGAAATCATTTGGTTTGCCTGTAATCAAAGACTTCATGGATGACTTGGTGTAGTTGAATCCGCAACTCCTAAAGCACTCATGATTCAGCAAGAGCAGCCTCCCGCTTGGCGTCTGAGCTGCATTCGGTGCAGGATCCAACCCTCAGGTGTTGGGGTGGGTTTCAGGCTGCTGCTCACCCTGCATGAGGAGGGGAGGGAAAATCCCCTCTGGGGACTTCTTCAGGAGGGGCAGCAAGGTCTGAGTATGGTGGCGAGTATTTTCCAAGGCCATTGGCTAGAATGCATCCTTAAAATGCCAAGCACAAAATGTTGTTTTAAATAAGGAATTTTCATATTAGTTTGCATTTGTACTTTCTATTAATAGTGATTGATTTCCTTCTGCTGCTAGAATCGTTGCAGTGTGTTGATTTATAGCTGGGTATAGCGTTAAGACTAAATCTAGTACATTTAGCTAATTCTGAAGATATCTATTAGGCATTTATATAATAGCAAAATTTAGTGAGCTTTTATTCAAAGTCCGATTTTCTCTTTGTTCCATATAAAGTAATTGAGACACTTGTTTACTGGATAATTTATTGCAGTTTATTTGAAGCCTCTTTTGGATGGAAACTGGTAAAAGTCATGACAGCATTGAAGAGTTTGGGCTTTTTAGATTAGTTAAACAGACTAACACTAAACGTGCTACCTACTCAAGGTGTCCATCTTGCAGTATTTCATGAGGGATATAAAATGTGTCGCTGCAAAGATACTCTACTGCTTCAGCATCATGGAAATTTCTGTTAGGTGTTCACTTTGTAAAGACGTTATTGATGCAGCACATTAAATTGTGTGGAGTATAGGAAATCTAGGCTCTAACGCAAGTGGTTGCAAATTAACATTTAACATTTCAAATGCTTTTTTCCTGTAAGTATTATATGAATAGAAATAAAAAATAATTTTTATTCCTCCTGCAGCTGAATCCAGCTAGAGCATTGACTGGTGTGTCCTGCTGTCTGGCCGGGCTCATAAAGAGAGAGAAATGCCTGAAGCAAAACATTAAAAACCAGAGAGCTGTGGTAAAGAACATTCAATTCAGACCATAAAAAATAGTGCAAGATCTGAAGATACTGAAGTGACCCTGTGGGTTGCTACAGTCCTGGATACTCATGATGAAACTGATATAAAACACAAGAAGAAAATGTCTCTTAGGAAAGGTTGCAAATGGGTATTTTTCCTGATTGTGCTGCTCTCCAGTTTGACCTGATGGATGCGTATTTCTTGTGACGGGCTGAGTGTGCCTTGTGGGAGGGATGCTGAGCTATGCTGGGCTGCTGCTGCAGAAATGGCAACTGTGGTTCAGGGTGTTGCTGCTTTTAAGCTGGAGGTCGCTGCCCCAGCTGTAACCTTCCTCTGTCTCACAACCTACCCTTAAATTGGGCTGCCTGGTGCTGTCCTGACACAGATGAATCCTTATGCTGTCCCTTTTGGGCAGTGGGCCCTGGGCTGGTCGTAGGCAGCTGAAGGATGAAAACTTCCTTGTGCAGCAGCCGCTTTTGCTGTCAATTTGGTAGGGACCTTGAGCAGAGCGAGGCCAAACCTTGCATCCAGTGTGCTTTGAGCTTGAGGATCCAGGACACGTCTCAACTCAAAGAGAAATACAATTTCCAATCAATAGTTTTAGTAAGAAAAGACTATTACCTTCACTTTTGGACCGTATTTCATTAGATTTCTTTGTTTTATTGCTCTCTCCTCTAGTGTTTGCAGCTCCTCTGAATTTAGTCTTCTCATCCTTTCAGATTAATGTTTTATTCTCAGAAGGATCTGCAAGTTTTATCTTTAAAAGGTGAAACTAGATGCCAGAAAATTGCATTGCTGTCGCCTTTGTAAATCATAAAAATTGCTATCAAGGCTTTAGTCTGTACCATGTGAACACTTCTATAATGAAGTAAGTCCTCCCGAACTTTGAAGGCAAATGAGTCAGTCAAGAACATCATTGAATTAGAAAGCCTGATGCAGAAGTCCCTTTTCAGGCCTGTTAGGAGGCATTGCTACGACTGAAGCAGCAGAGAGAAGACAATCTGTTCCAAGGATGCCTTGTGCGTTGCCTACTTTTGCCCCTGTCTTCCCAGAAGCCATTTTTCACGAAGAAAACTGTTCATCAGATTCAGTCATGTAAAAATGATTACTTAAATTACAGCAGGCTATCAGCTAGCAGATTTACCCAGGAGTGGAATCTCTTGGGTAGATGCTATCTAAGTTTTCCACATCATCTGAGATGTGTTTTGTCTATAAAATATAGATAAGTTTAATTAAACTAAATTAGTTTTGTTGAGCGGTTTTTGAAATCCTTTCGAGTTGAGAAGTAGCTGTGCTGAGATCTCAGCTGCGTTAAGAGGAAACTAATGAGCATTGTTCCCCTAATTGTGTGTGCGGTCCTGGAGGAAGATAATTTTCCTGTCTATGGCCTCTCTGGGGCTGCAGAAGTCCTCTCTCATGCACAGCTTGTCCTTCTGATGCTAAGCCTAAGCTGTTACGAGAAAGCCATGTGTAAGTACAGGCTGTAAATTGAAGTTGCTGTTACTGGTGTTGATAGCAGTTGAATGCACATAGTTTAGCTTATCACAGTTAAGGTGAAATGGAATTTGGCTCCTTTTTTTGCAAGTCTATCATATGTACATTGTGCTGCACTTCATAAGGAAGGGGAATGGTGCCTCCAATCTGTGCATTTAATGGCTGTATGCATGTGATCCTTACCACCAACTGCGCTTAATTACGCTGAAATGCAACTTTTTTTTATTCCATGAGCTCAGTGAAAGCTTTAACGGGGATAGCTAAGGAACTAATTTAAGCTTACTAGTCACCACAAAGGTCTTGCAAACTGTATCTCAGCAGGGTTACAGTTTTTTGATGCCACTGCCCCGAGTACAGTTTTTATTTAATTGGAGATGTTATCAGGCCTTTGTGGAAAACACTGGGCTTTGTTTTTGGTTTTGAGAGAACTTTGTGTTCCCTTCCTAAAGCACACACTGATGTGAATCATCTCCCTTAGCAGTGAGGTGAGTCTGTTCCAGTACACTCTGTTGCACTCAGAAACCTGCTGATGCCCTTCAAACTGATGCCCTCTCTTGCCAATAAAAGGTTTGCTCAGGGATGGGTGAGTGTGCCCTGCCCCGAGGCTGATCCACTAAGAGCTCTGCCCTGGACTCCAGCCCTGGGCAGGCTGACAGCAGCTGTGGCCTCACCATCACCCCTGCTGGAGCCCATGGGCTGACTAGAACTGAGACGAATGACCGAACCTTTACACTTCAGTATTTGACTCATAGAATCACAGAGGGGTTTGGGTTGGAAAGGACCCTAAAGCTCATCCAGTCCAACCCCTGCCATGGGCAGGGACACCTCCCACCAGCCCAGGCTGCTCAAAGTCCCATCCAACCTGGCCTTGAACACTGCCAGAGAGGGGGGAACTCTAGGCTGGAATTTCAGACAGTGCCAGAAATTTCCCCCAAGGCGACTCCCGCTGTGTCCAGCCAGGTTTGTTTGCCAGCATTAACACCCTGGGTGAAGCATCCCAGAGACCTGCCAAGGCTGTTGCGTGCAGCTAAGGCATTTGTAAATAGCTGATAAAAACGGTTCCTGCAAAAATGGCCACACACAGCAGTCTTTTGTACATAGTTAAGATATTTAAAGGTTGTTTCGTATGTACTTACGGTACATGAGTAGCAGTGAATTATACTTGTGGAAGGATTGTCACAGGACCAAGATTAATGGATGCCAAGAACTGAGCAAAACAGCGCTTTGAGGAGTCTCTGCTGATCCAGCTGAAGATGCTGCCACAAGGATCCTTGCCATGGAGACTTTTGTTGCCACCAGAAAGCAGATGATCATCCAGTTGGGAGATTTGATTCCCCATGTGAGTGTTACCCTCTGTCAACTTCCCAAAAATTTAGTTTTTTTCCTTTTAACAAACACTCAGAGTGTCTGTGCAACCCTAACCTGACTGGTTTTGGCTGAAATGCCCATTAGTAGGTGCAGAGAAAGCAGAGAAATGTTGGTGTCATCCCACACAATATTGCACAATCAAATGGTGCAAGTCAGCTTGCAGATCGGTCCCATTCCCTGAAGGGAATCCAGATGTCCTCCTGCTCACGAGTCCCAGGCCATGGGAAATGGCACAATTCCTACATGGATGCTGCTAAATGTGCATGGTTGTGTGATGGAGACCTGGGACATGGTTAAAGAACGTAATAGTAAATAACCAGTGAGGTTATGGTGAGCAGCATACATCGTGTTTGAAATGCACAGAGCAGTGCATGTGAGACCCTTTCTTCCTCCAAGATATAACAAATGGTATTTGACTAGAGTTTTCTTCTGTAGATCTCTCCATCCTGCACCAGGAAAACAAGAGAATCTGATAGCCTCGTAGGGTTCTTGTCTTTGGCACTCTCCTGCCAAAACCCTCCCTCCCCTATCACAAGGGACAAACGGTCCCCAGCAGAAGTTTGGGGCTCTGTCTGATGTCCCTTGGCAAGCCTGTGTGCTGCCGGGTAAGGCTGTGATGAGGAGACATGAGGATGTCAGCTGCCAGGGGCTGAAGCAGGAGCTTTCATTCAAGCCTACATCCTCACTGACAACTTGTTTGTTTTCTTTTTTAACTCCATAAATTTGTTTTCCTGATCTTGCACCTTGCATAAAGCCAGTGGAGGGGATTGCATGGTTAAGGCTCCACTGCTGGCTCCCCACAGGCTGTGCTCCAGTCCAGCGTTTGCTCTGTGCCCGTGGTGCTGGGGTAGATGTCCTTGACCCAGCAGCTGTTCAAACAGGCGTCCTCAGAAAGAGGAGTTCTCCAGCGGGAGGAATCAAGTGCGCTGGGTAGGATAAAGAGCTTGCATTTCTTAAATATATGTGCTAATCTAGTTCCTTGTCTAGTGACTAATTAAGCCCATTTACTCTTTCTGCCTCTTCTTGTAGATGCTGATACATTTTTTTGCAGATTCATTTGCTTCTTCAGCACCTAACTTTGGCATAAACAATACTAAGCTGTTAGTGATGCAGAATTGCCTGGCTAAAAGAGCAGCTCTCCTGCAGAAACTTGCTAAATAAAATCAAAGGAGGGTAAAATTCTGCATTAAGCTCTCTTTACCTCCCAACCTCCTCGAATTTATCCTGATAAGCATCTGAGGTTCTTGTTTCTATCCTCTATTTCATATGGTGGAAGTGAAGGATATGAGTGCAGGACCTGGCCACCTCCAGGCTCCCCCAAACCCCCTCTGCCCAGAGCTGAGCAGCTGCCATGGCCCCACTGCAGTGGGACCTGGAGAGGAGCATTGCTTTGCTACAGGAGAGCACCGAGAAGGTGCCCCAGCCCATAACAGTGGTGTCTGCATTAATGCAGCCCCATGAGATCTGCACAGAGACAAACGGCACACAAAAATAACAAGGAGACCCTTGACAGGACAAGGAGTAAAACACCAAGGAGAGCAAAGGCAGAAGGGGTGAGATGTTGGGGTGGGAGGTGGCCGGTGTCTTCTCCTGCCTCCTGAAGTCTGGCCAGGCCCCTCAGAGATGGCTTGGGTAGGTTTGGCCATGCCCACATGTCCTCTCCTGGCTGTCGGCATTTGCCTGCTCTGCAGTGGCTGTTCCTGTCCTGCGGTGCACCCATGGGGGGCTGGCATGTGTGGTTGTCCCCAAGGGCTACCATGGCGGCCAGCGTCAACGCAGTCATTTGGTCTTTTCTGAAATTAGATCTAATCCTCTCTGGTTATTTGACAAGTGTGATTGTCCAACTGCATGGCTGTAGAGAGGTGGGTGAGGGTCTCTTGTCACAAGTTACAACCAATAGATTGAGAGGAAATTGCTTCAAGTTACACCAGGAGAGGTTTAGATTAGACATGACGAAAAACTTCTACACTGAAAGGGTTATTGAAGACTGGAACGGGCTGCCCAGGGAAGTGGTGGAATCACCATCCCTGGACATGTTTGAAAACCATCTAGACATGGTGCTCAGGGACACGGTTTAGAAGTGGACATGGCAGAGTTAGCTAATGGTTGGACTTGATGATCTTAAAGGTCTTTTTCAACCATAACCATTCTCTGATTCTGTGAACTACACTGTTTTGCAAGACTGTGTGTTTAATATAAGCTCTTTCATTGCATTAGCTACTCAGAATTATTTTGAATGTTCAAAATATTACTCTCTCTGTGATAATGTAAGGTCTTAGACATTTAACAACAATTCACAGATATATTTCTGGTGAGTAATATTCAATATCTCACAGCAATATTCTCCCCTGTATTGTAAATATTCATCATTTTCCCCATCTACTCCTGACTGCCTGCACAGACACTGAAATTTTCTTTCTGTCTGTCAAGTCATAAAGCATTAAGAGGGGCAGTTTTTCTCAACCAAGTTAAAATATGAGCTTGTCTATTGAGCTCTGCAGTGATGTTAGCATCCATTCTGTGTGCAGGTAATGTGTGTGGCTGCAGCAGCCACAGCTTCTGCAGGAACAAGTAACACCACGAAATCACATGCTGAGTATTTTATTAGGGAAATACAAAGCTCAGTGTTTGATCCTCTGGTAAATCATCTAAAATATGCCCCAACCCCTGCTCTCAGCCCCCTAGCCCCCTGTGTTCCTGGTCTGCAG